>NC_133660.1:259849111-260009910 GCF_037893015.1 Macrotis lagotis | reverse complement strand
AAGGGATTTAGAAACCAAGAGGGACCCCTGAGGTCCTCTAGTGGCACACCTCTTTTTATAGATAAAGAGATTAAGGCCAAATGATTCATGAATAAATGATTCTTAAATGAAATGGAATGACTGCTTGGTCCCCTGGGTGGGAGATAGTCATGATGGAGTGGTCTGATAGCTGGTTTCAGAGCCAGGAAGTAAGACCTGGGTTTAAGGTCCTTATTGGTTGTATGACCCTGAGTCAGTCATTTAATCTCTTAGTGTTCTAGACAACCTTCTAAGCAGCAGAGAAGATATAGGGAGTTAGTTCCCTGTATCACTAAAATAATGAGTCTAGTCCCTACCTATTCTACAGGGTAGATAAGACTAGGAACAAAAGATAAAAACTAAGGTTCCTGCCTTCCCTCTGAGATTTTCTCCTATTAATTATATATGTCTTTATATATTCATATATATAAGTATATATACATATGTTTGTATGTCTTGTTTGTACATAACTGCTCACATGTTGTCTACCACATTCTTTTGCTGTTTGGGTTTTTTTTTGGCAAGGAAATGGGGTTAAGTGACTTGCCAAAGGTCACTCGGCTAAGTAATTATTAAATGTCTGAGGTCAAGTTTGAACTCAGGTCCTCCTGACTCCAGTGCTGGTGCTTTATCCACTGCACCGCCTAGCTGGCACAGATTATGAACTTCTCGAAAGGCAGGATTGTTATTTAGCTGTTTGAATCCCAAGCACTTGGTGCAGTGGAGTCAAGGGGGAACTGAGTTCCAATTCAACCTCAGACACTTGACGCTTACTAGCTGTGTGACATCGGGCAAGTCATTGAACCTAGATTCCCTTGCATCCAGGGCCTTCTCCAGTCATCCTGATTCATATCTAGCCACTGGACCAGATGTCTTGAGGAGAAAATGAGACTGGTAACTTGGCACAGCCCCCTCACTCAGATCTAATTCATCTGCTTATTATGGCATCACCTCCGTGATGTCATGGTCTTCTTTGAGAGTGAAGGACAACAATGATCCCAAGCACAGTGACTGATGTAGTAAGTGGGTAATAAATACTGGATTTGACTTGAGGCCACAAAATGGAAGAGTTAAGACTTGAACCTAATTCCTCTGACTCTATACCTACTCAACATTGTACATAACCAAATCACAACATTGTCCTCCAAACCAGTTCCAGACTTTTCTGTTCCTTTCAATATTACCACAATTGTCCCAGTTGCTCAAGTTCAAAAACGCGAGTCATCTTTGTATCTTCCCTTTCCCCATACCCAGATGATTAATCAGTCTTCAGATCCTACTGATTTTTCCTTCAAACTGTCCCTCCTGTCCCTTCCCTTTCTCTTTTTTATCACTGCCCAAGTACAAGCCCTCATTATTTCTTGCCTAGGTTAAATCATCTTTCTTCTTATTCATTTCCCTTCTCATTCCTCCAGTCCATTCTACAAAGCCAGATTAATCTTCTGTCCAAAAACATAATTCTGAGGAATTCACCCTTGCTGGTTTGTAAATTGTTCATTTTTGTAATATTAATGTCATAGCATAAATTGTTCTCCCGGTTCTGCCCATTTTAATCTTCATCAGTTAAAAAGTCTTTCCATGTCTCTTTGAAGCCGTCTTTTTTCTCATTTCTTACAGCACGATGTCATTATATCTACATATCACACTTTATTCATCCATTACCCAATTGATAGCTATGTCTTTATCTTTCTATCCTTCCTTTGCCTGAACTCCTGGAAGAAGCTAACAGTATTCATCATCCATTCATCCATCCATCCATTAATTCAATTATTCAGACATTGATTCAAGCACAGTATCTGCTGAGCCCCTTGTGTTCAGCACAGAGGGGTGGAATTGAAAGTCCCCTGATTTCAAAGAGTATTTAATCTTCTGGGGAAAAGGAGATAAATACAGATAGCTAACACAAGCTAGAATATGATAAACAGTATGAGACAGTTTCTTAAAAAAAAGTTTTCAGATGAGGTAGAGATCACTTTCAGCTGTAGTCAATGAAAGCTTCAGAGACGATGTGATATTTCATAAAACCACAGAATTTTCAAGTCGGAAGAGACTTCAGAGGCATCTGGTCTAACTGTTACACATGCAAGAATCCTCTCTAAAAAAAATCCCTGGACAATGATCATCCTCAAAGACTTTTAGGGAACGGAAACTCATTACCTCCCAACCCATTCCATTCCATTCTTGGACACTGTCCAATGTTAAGAAGTTTTCCCTGACGTCAAGTCTAAATCTATCTCAATTTAACTTCTACCCTTTTGCTTTATGGGACCAAGAAAAATTTAATCAAGTTAATTCAAGAATGATTTATAAGTCAACAAACAATTATTAAGGGAAAAATCTACTAGCCTAGAGATATAAAGAATGAAACACTATAATCAAGAAATCTGATTAAGATGTCCTTTCTTCCTGAAGAAGACCATGACATCAGGGAGGCGATGCCATAATAAACAGATGAATCGGATTTGCGTGGGGGGGGGCACTCTGATAAGTCACCAGCCTCACTTTCTCCTCCAAAGCCATCTGGGTCCAGTGGTCAAATATGGATCAAGACAACTGGAGATGACCCTGGATGCAAGGGAATCAGGGTTAAGAGACTTGCTCAAGGTCACCCAGCTAATGTGTCAAGCATCTGAGGCTGGATTTGAACTCCTGTCCTCCTGACTCTACAATCAGTGCTCTATCTGCTGCACAACCTAGCTGCTATATTATATATGATATAATATGTATTCATATACAATATTATTTTAATATACTACATTATAGTGGAAGTGACTTACTCTATGTAAGAGACTATGTACAAGGGATATGTTCTATGTGCTAGGAATACAAAGATTTTTTAAAAGTAAAAAAATTATAGTTCCTATGGTCCAGAAGCTGAGTCCACAAACCTAAACCCTCATCAAGGTGTCAGTTCTTCATATATTTAGACAGCTATCGTGTTCCTGTAATTCTTTTTCCCTCTCAGGCCAAATATCTGCAGTTTGTTCAATCCATCCTAATAGGGCATGGTCTCAAGGTCCTTCATCAGCCTGGTTATCCTCCTCTGGACACTCTCAAGCTTGTCAATATTCCTCCCAAAATGAAAAGACTCCAGACTGCCCAACTGATTATCACTTCTATTATGAAGGATATTCTGCCTTTCTCAATCTAGGTACAATTAGTTTTTCGGGCTGCCATCTTGCCCTGCTGAGTTGGTAGTCTATATCAAATTTGGAGTCCACTAAGACCCCTAGATCTTTTTCTACTAATCATTGATCCCTTTTTAAAGCATGTAATTCTTTTAACTTATTCTTTAATAACTGGACATGCTTATCATTTTGAATAATAAAATCCTTCATTTCATTACTCCCCTATGATCTTGAAAGGAAACAGCTCTCATAAAATACCACAGTTACATAAGATAACTTCATAATGAGCCAGGGGTTTAATGGGATAAAATATAAAGATTATATATTAGGAATAGACAAAATGATGTCTGTGGGATAAGGCAGAGCAATTGTCTTTAAAATTTTAAAGGACCATTATGTGGAAGTGGTGGTCATACATGGTAGAGATTGGATGGACTTGTTCTGCTTGATGGCTCCAGGAGGAAGAAAAAGGAGCCATGGGTGGAAATTACAAAGAGTCAACTTTAAGCCTTGTAGGAGTGGGGTGGGGTGGGGTGGGAAAACAAATGAATAAATACAATTTTTAAAAATTAAAAAAAGAAGTGGGCGTGGGAACTCCAAACAACTTTCTAACAATTAGAGCTATCACAAGGTGGTGTAGGATGTCCCAAAAAGTAGAGGGTTCTCATTTGACAGATATCTTCAAGGAAAGGATGGATGGCCACTAGACTATCTTTGCTGTGGAGGAGATGCTTGTCCCTCAACAGGTTGATCAACAAACATTAAGTGTATTCTTTTTAACAAACAAGGCAGCTAGGTGGCCAAGTGGATAGAGCAGTGTCCTTGGAGCCAAGAAGACTCATCTTTGTGAACACAGTTCTAACCTCAGACACCTACTAGCTGTGTGATCCTGGGCAAGTCACTTAACCCTGTTTGCCTTCATTTCCTCATCTGTTAAAAAGAAAGAAAGAAAAAAAGAAAGAAAGAAAGAAAGAAAGAAAGAAAGAAAGAAAGAAAGAAAGAAAGAAAGAAAGAAAGAAAGAAAGAAAGAAAGAAAGAAAGGAGTTGGGGAAGGAAATGGCAAGTCACTCTAGTATTTTTGTGAGATATGCCTGAAAAACATCTGAAACAGGACAAGCACAAAGAAAGGCAAAGCAAACCACCACCACCACCTCAAAAACCAAGCTGTCCCTGATCTCAAAGGAGAGTTTTCATTCATATATGAAGTTTAACTGGAGTCCTGAGGTCCCTCTCAATTCAGAGATTCAGTGGGACTCTGTGAATGCTGGGATGGGATTTTTAAAAGTCCAGGAATTCTGATGTTCAGGAAAAGGAGGATTTATCCAAAGGGATGAATGTGGATACATAGGAGATGCAACTAAGGAGCAGAGACCTACTTAGAGTAAATAGGATGATGACAGAAGGAAGAAAAATTCATTTCCTGGTTTCCATTCTCTTCCATGTATAACAATGTTTGGACTAGGAAAAAAAACAGAAGAAAGGTTCAATAGAGGAGTGGAAACACATAAGAAGTGAAGAGATAAAGGAAGAGGACTCGGTGATCTGTGGCATATTAGATAGAGCTCCAGAGTAGAATTCAGAAAGACCTGAATTCAAATCCCATCTCACTTACCTACTAGTGCTGTGATCCTGCATCAATCACCCACTCCCTCTGGACCTCAATTGCCTCATCTGTAAAGGGGGGGGGGGGGAGGTTGGTCTTGCTGAACTCTGAGTTTAAGGGCACTAAAGCCAAGATCTTATGAAGTTCAGATTAGTTGACTCAGGTGATGCAGAACCTTAGAGGACTTAAAAGAATTGGTCAATTGATTTACTAAGCTTTGAAAGATCATAGAAAATGAGACAACTATCACTGTCCTAAGGAAGATTTCACCCTGGATTTCACAAAAGGATCTAGTTTTAGAGCTAGAGGCGTCTTAGAGGCTATCAAGTCCAAATTTCTCATGGAAATTGAGGCACAGACCAAAAATCCCAGGAGAGATTGCTCAGGATCACAGGGCTATTAAATGTCTGAGTCAAGATTTAAAGCCATTTTTTTAAATGTGGGAAAATAGTGACACTACTGCATTGTTGGTGAAGTTGTGAATTTATCCAAATGTTTCTGGAGAGTAATTTGAAACGATGCTTCAAAGGCTATAAAGCTATAATACCAGAAATACCACTCCTGGGTCTCTATACCAGAGAGATCATTAAAAAAAAGGGGGGAAATATCCACATGTGCAATAATATTTATAGCAACTTTTTGTGGTTGGTAAAATATTAGAAATTGAAGGGATGTCCATTAATTAGGGAATAGCTGAATAAGCTATGATATATGAATATAATGGGATACTACAGGATCAGAAGAAATAATGAGCAGAATGCTTTCAGAAAAATTTAGAAAGACTTCTATGAACTGATGCTGAGTGAAGTGAACAAAATCAAGAGAATATAGTACACCCTAACAGTAACACTGTGTGATGAATAGCCTTGATTGACTCAGTAATACAATGATCCAAGACAATTCTAAAAGACTCATGATGGAAAATGCCATCCACTTCCAGAGACAGAACTATAGCATCTGAATGCACATTGAAGCTTATTTTTCCTTCTTGCTTTTTTTGTGCTTTCTCTTTTTTCACAACATGACTAATGTGGAAATATATTTTATATGATACACCTGTATAATCTATATCAGGTTGCTTGCCATTTTGAAGGTGGGGAGAGGGAAGGAAGGAAGGAAGGGAGAAAAATCTTGAACTCAAGCCCTTTCTAAAAATGGATGTTGAAAATTGTCTTTACAAGTAATTGGAAAAAAATAAATTACTATTAAATAAAAGAAAATTTTAAAGGAAAAAAAATAAACTCATCTTTCTTGTCTGCAAGTTAAGAAAGCAAAATCTGTAAACTGTAAGGCAATAAAGATGACTTTACTTCCTGGGTAAAATTCTGGAAGGTATTCTTTTAAGGTTGACAACCCAAATATCTCAAAACAGAGGTGGTCATTACAGTGAATTGTTGTAGTTTTGTCAAGAACAAGTCAGGAAAGATCAAGCTCATTTATTTATTTATTTCTAATAAGATAGGTAGTAGCTAGCTAAGTAGACAGATGGACAGATTATTTATTAAACACTTAATTACTGTATTCTGTTCTGCATACAAACAAATATAAGAAAATAAGAAAGACCTGTACTTCATGTACTTTATAGAGGCATATAAGTGACCCCACATTGCATAGAGCATTGAGTCTGAATCAGGGAGACCTACCCCTTTCCTGAGTTCAAATCTGGTCTCAGATACTTACTAATTGTGTGACCCTGGGCAAATCACTTAATCCTGCTTGCCTCACATTCCCCTTCTATCAAATGAGCTGGAGGCAAAACCACTCTAGTATCTTTGCCTAGAAAACCTCAAATGGGGTCATGAAGATTTTGACCCTACTGAAAAAAACTGAAAATCATTTAAAGAGGAGTTAGAAAAAGGTGAGCAACATAGGGCTTAGTCTTTGCCACATTTAGTCCCCGCCCCATGCACTGGGTTCAATATTTCTGGAAAATATGGCAACTCAAAAAGATAACTTCTGGAGAACCTATAACAGCCCTTAACATTGGGAAGGAGGTAGAGTAGCAGGTCCAGACAGTGTTGCTAGTAAGAAGGTAGAGAAGGGGAGTAAGCCAAGATGGCAGCAAGAAGGCAGGAATTCCCAGAAATTCATTCCCCCAAATCTCCAAAAGCCTCAAATTGTGACTCTAGCAAAATACAGAGGGGGCAGAACCCACAAAAAGACTAAGTGATACAATTTTCCAGTCCAAGACAAACTTATAAGATCTCTGGGACAGATCTGTTCCACTGGGACCAGGGTTTGGAAAAAGTCACAGTGCAGCCACAGCCCTAGTGCAACCAGACTGGGTGCCTGGGTCCATGGCAGAGGGGATGGTTTCCAGACCTTTTGGCCCAGAGATCATTGGGGACATCTGGAAGGGTGATGAAAGAACTCTGTGACACCAGAGTGAGTGTGGAGCAGAGTTCTGGCCTTAGAGCAGCCCTACGGTGAGAACCTGCAGTGAGAGTCCACAGAGCCACCTAGCCCACCCAGAGCTCTCAGCCCATAGATGGTAAAGGGGTAGGGGGAGACTGCAAAAGTCTCTCTGCTTTCCCTGGGGCAGGACTCAGCTGTTTGTCCACACTCAGATCCAGGTTGCAGTCTGGGACTCCAAACCACTAAGCAGGGACCCTCCTCACAGCTTCTGGGCAGAGGGGAGGTCCTGAAGCCTCTCATAAGACCTTAGAGGAATTAAGTTCCCTGTGGATTGTCCCAAAAAAACTCAAAGCCTTGGAAGTGTGGTAAATAGGCTGAGGAAATGAGAAAACAACAGAAAAAGAAGAATCAGACCATAGAAAATTACTTTGGTCCCATGGAAGATTCAGAAGACGACAAAATCAAATGTTCTGTACCCAAAAACCTCCAAGAGAAAGAGAAAATGGGCTCAGACTATGGATGAGATCAAAAATGACTGTGAAAAGCAATTAAGGGAGGTAAAGGAAAAATTAGGAGTAGAAATGAGAGCAATGCAGATAAATCATGAAAACCAAATCAACAGCTTGGTGAAGGAAATACAAAAAAATACTGAAGCAAACAATATGTTAAAAACCAGTTTAGGTCAAATGGAAAAAGCAAAACAAAAGGCAAATGAGGAGAAGAATGCCTTAAAAGGCAGAATTAGCCAGCTAGAAAAGGAGATAAAAAAGTTATCTGAAGAAAATAATTCCTTCAAATGCAGAGTAGAACTAAAGGAAGATGTTGACTTTTCTAGAACTCAGGAAGAAATAAAACCATACCCCCAAATCCCCCAAATTAGAAGAAAATGTGAAATGTCTCATTGGAAAAAATAACTAACCCTGAAAACAGATCCAGAAGAGATAATTTAAAAATTACTGGGCTACCTGAAAGTCATGACCAAGAAAAGAGCCTAGACTTCATCTTTCAAGAAATAATACAGCAAAACTGCCCTGTGATCCTAGAAGCAGAGAATAAAATAGAAATTGAAGGAATTCACCAATCATCTCCTGAAAGAGATCCCAAAAGAAAAACTTCCAGGAATATTACAGCCAAACTCCAAAACTCCCAAGTCAAAGAGAAAATACTAAAGGCTGCAAGGAAAAAAAACAATTCAATTTCCATGGCTCTATAGTCTGGATTACACAGGATCTGGCAGCATCTACATTGAGGACTCATAGGGCTTGGAATATGATATTCTGAAAGGCAGAAGATCTTGGTTTACAACTGAAAATCAACTACCCAGCAAAACTGAACATACTCTCTCAAGGGAAAAGATGGATTTTCAATGAAATGGGAATTTCAAACGTTCCTGTTGAAACCACCAGAACTGAACAGAAAGTTTGATCTCCAAGTACAGGACTCAGGGGAACCATAGAGGGGGTAGATGAGAAGGATTAACTATGAGGAGCTTAATGATGTTGAATTGCTTGTATTTCTGCATGGGAAGAAGATATTGATAACTCATATGAACCCTTTCATTTATAGGAGCTGTTAGAAGGAGCATATATAGACAGGGCTCAGGAAGTAGGTGAATATAATGGTATAAAACAGTAAAAAGATGTAGCCAATAGGTGATAAAGGAAAGTACTCGGAGGAAGAGAAAGGAGAGGAAGAAGGGGATAAGATATTTCACATAAGAGTCAAGAAAAAAGCTTTTACAATGTAGTGGAATGGGGAAAGGCAAGGGGCAATGAGTGAGCCTTCATTCTCAGCAAAAATTGCTCAGAGAGGAAATAACATACACACTTAATAGGATATAGAAATAGATTTCTCACCCTAGAGAAAAATGAGAGGAAAGGGATGGGATAAGGGGGAATGGGAGAGGGAAGGAAGGAGGAGGTGATTGAAGAGAGGAAAGGTCGTGGGAGAGGATACTCAGATATGACACACTTCTGAACAGGGACAGGATGAAAGGAGAGAGAGAATCAAATAAATGAGATTGGGGAGGAGTAGAGTGGAGGGAAATAGAGCTAGTCATAGCAACTGTGGGGAAAATATTGAAGCAATTTCTCTGGTGGCTATGATGGGGAAGGCAACTCATCCCAGAGACAGAGCCCTTGGAATCTGAACACAGACTGAAGTAAACTTTTTTCTCTCTCACTATTCTTGAGGATTCTTATCCTTTTGGAGGGGGAGGGAGGTTTATGATTACTCTCACAACAAGATTATTGTAATAATATGAAATAAAATTTTAAAATGTAAAATAAAAGAAACAGAAACCACAACAAGGTAGAGAATTCCAACAGGGAGGTAAGTCAGGAGGGAGGTGAACATGGTTGGTGACTCTCATGAAATGAAATTCCAGGAAAACCAAGACAAAATGGTGGAGTAAGAAGAAGTATCCAACTTTACATGACAACTGCCCTGGCAAGGATCTAAGAACAACAGAAAATCAAGGGAGAAACAATAGGATTTCACCTCACCAACCTGAGATCACAGATTTGACCTGCAGACAGGTGGTCAGGGCAGGAACAGGATTGGGTCACATCCCCAGACGTACCTTGAACTCTGATTTAGGTCAGTGGCTCAGATACAGCTAGAACTGATTACAGATTCAATCTCATTTTTCTGAGTAAGTGATTATTGGTTGTAATCCTAGATCCTTTGCCCTCTGGCATATCATATTCCAAACTCTCTCATCCCTTAAGGTAGAAGTTGCAAAATCTTGTGTTATCCTGACTCTGACTTGATACATGAATAGTTCTTTCTGACTGCTTGCAATATCCTTGATCTGGGATGTCTGGAATTTAGTCATTATGATCTTGGCAGTTTTCATGTTGGGATCTCTATCAGGAGGTAATCAGTGTATTCTTTCAATTTCTATTTTATTCTCTTATTCTAGCACATCAGAGTAGTTTTCCTCAACAATTTCTTAGAAGTGATGGTCTTTTCTCTGCCATCTTGGCTCAATTTGCTTTCAATATGCTAATGAAGTAACCCCAAGGTGGCAAAAGTAAGAGTTATTCTATTTTTCCCCAAAACCTTATAAAAATGAGACCTCAAACTCCTGCTCCCCTCCCCCCAGGATTGTCTCCTCTTTATTGGGTCCATGCTGTTCTCAACTTGTTGCCTAAATTCACTAGAGTGGATTATGGACTCCATCCCCAAACCAGGACAGCAATGGGAAGGAGCAGGGGAATTGGGATTCCAAGTTGAGCACCAAGGCTCTCAGTAAGGCCAGAAATCCTGGGATGTTCAGAGCAGATCACTGGAAAAATATGTAAATCAAAGACAAAGATAAAGAACTAAGAGGATGCCAGGTTGTTCAAGACAAACCCAGCAAAGAATAACTTCCAAATAACTGCACACAGAATCTTCCAGAAAAACAAATCTTGCCTACAAGACCAATTTGAATATCCAGGAGAAATATTGCCAAAGTTTAAAAAGTGTCTTTGGAGTTATGAATTTGTCCAGACATTCTGGAAAACAATTCAAAATTATGTCCCAAAAGTCTTAATTCTATTATGTGTTAACCAAAATTCACATCCTGGTAATATGTGCTGTCTCAGCCTTTAGTCCTATGATATATAAATCCCAGACAAGTTTCAGACAGCAGAACACCAAATAGTGGGTATAATTTTGATGATGTGGACATATAAATTTCAAAGTTTTAGTGACAACTCTGAAACAATTTTGATAAATTTTTTTGGCTATTTTAATTGTATTTTTGTTTAGTATTTTATTTCCCCAATTACAGGTAAAATCAATTTTTCACATTCATTTTTAAAACTTTGAGTTCCAAATTTCTCCCTTCCTCCTTCCCTATTCCCCACACTGAGACGGTAAACAATTCTAAATAGGCTATATATGTGTACTTACACAGAACATATTTCAATATTAGTTATGGTGTAAAAGAAAAACTCAAGAAAAAATAAAGTACAAAGTATGTTTCAATCTGTATATCATAAGTCCTTCAGAGTTGGCTTGGATCATTGTATTGTTGAGAATAGCTAAGTCATTCACAACTCATCGTCATACAATATTATTGTTCCTCTTTCCAAGTTTTTCTGAGAACATCTTGCTGAACATTTCTTATAATAATATTATTATTTTCCTATAATCATAATACATAATAATATTCTATCACAATCATATACTACAATTTGTTCAGCTATTCCCTGAGGGATGGATGTTTCCTCAATTTCTAATTCCTTGTCACCAGAAAAGAGCTGCTATAAATATTTTTGGTCCTATTCTTTTTTGTTTTTTTTTAAATTTTTGATAGAGACATAGTGGTGATATTACTAGGTCAAAGAATATGCATGGTTTTATATATATATATATATATATATATATATATATATATATATTTTCAAATTGTCTTACATAATGGTTGAATCAGTTCATAATCCCACCAACAGTGCATTAATGTTTCATTTTTCCTACATCTCTTCCAACATTTGTCATGTTTCTTTTCTTGTCTATTAACAGATCTAATAGGTATGAGGTAGTATCTCAGAATTGGGTTTTTTTGCAAAGCAATGGGGTCAAGTGACTTGCCCAAGGTCACACAGCTAGGAAATTATCAAATGTCTGAGGTCAGATTTGAACTCAGGTTTTCCTGTCTCCAGGGCCGGTGCTCCATCTACTGTGCCACCTAGTTGCCCCCTATTTATTGACTTTTAACTCTTTGATATGTGGGCTTCTACTTCCAGAGTGGAGAGTGCACCATACCAAGCTTCAGGGTTTTGGGGGCAGTAAGGAGAGGTAGGTCCTGTCCTGTGCTCTGTTCCATGAGCATTCTTTTCTGCTATGGAACTGTGAGGTGGGTCCCTGATCCTCTGCAATCTCAAAATCTGAAGTGCTAATGCTTATCCTTGCTCTGGAATTGCCCAGGACTGGTACTCAGATTTGAGTATAGTTGAAACAAGACTCCTCTTTGCAAAGAAACCCTTATAATCTCCTGATCAATTGTTCAACCTCTTACTGTCTGGGTTGAGAGCTCTGGAAGTAGCTGCTACTGATTTAATGAGCCTAAAGGCCTGCTTTTGGTTTGTTGGGGCTGGGTCTGTGCTAGCATGACCTGGGCTGGTCTGTGCTCTACTCTCACCAGTGCAATAGGCTTTTCCTACTGACCTTCTTAGTTGTCTTGGGCTGGAAAATTATTTCACCCTGTCTTTTTTTGGATTCTCATGTTCCAGTAAGTGTTCTTTGGCATTATTTAAAGATGTTAAGAGAGGTTCTGGGGAAAGCTCAGGCAAGTTATGGTCTTTTTGTCAGTCATCTTGGCTGAATTTATTTTCAATACACTAAATGAACCAACCCCAAGGAGGCAAAAGTAAGAGTTGTTCTATTTCCACCCAGAACTATATAAAAATGAGACCTCAAGCTCCTGCTCCCCTTCCCCTGGGATTGTTCCCTCTTTATTGGGCCCATGCTGTTCCCAGTTCAAAACCATGGTTTTAGGGATATTTTCAGTTTCTCCCCTTTTGTCCACTTCTATGCTTCCCTTTACTCTCTTACTCCCATCCCCCATACTGTCTACTTCTGTATCACTTTCATTGCTGGTCTCTTTTTGCATGTGCTTTTTTGCCTTTATATCCTCCAGGCTTCGTTAAAGTGTGATTGCCATTTTGTTTTCTTATGCCAGTGGTGAGATTTCCTGGAGAGTGCCCAAAAAACCAAGCGTGACTGTCCCTATTAAATAATTTCAAAAACTATCAATTCATCTGTGCTTACTGTTATTAGGGAGGTAATGGGGAATACAAGAGGGAGAAAAAGAAATATTTGATAACTGAAAAAAAAATAATTAAAATAATGGTGGTTGGGACTAGGGACTCAACAATTAGCAGATCCAGGCACAGGACAGAGGGTTGTGAGGTTACTGGTCTCATAGATTACAGGAATGCTCTAGATACAAATGTCTTCAAATTCTACCTGGAGAGCGCAATCAGATTCAGTGAGTGAAAGTTTCAGACAGGCAGATATGGGGAGTACCTGCTAACACTTAGAGTCACCTCAAAATAGAATGGGCTTCTTTGGAAGTTGGTCAGTTTTCCTTTTTTTGCAGGTCTCCAAGCATAGGCTGGATGAGCACTTGTTAGGAAAGCTGAACATGGGGGTTCTCTCATTTGATGATTGTTGTGAAGTTTTTTTTTAAGAAAGGAGAAATTGAAGTGAACAAGAGCAAGATCCGTGAACTCAAATAAATCTTTCTTTGTCTCTGGGCATCATTTTAGGTCAAACCTGCAGACTAAAGAGAGAAGAACAACCAATCCAGAGTTTCCAGGGACTACAAAGACAACAAAACCAACTTGAACTTGGAAGTTATCCATGGAGAACCAAGGACTGAAAGCTAGAGGGCAGAGTTTAGGTATGAAGCAGGATGGATCTCAAGGAAAAAGGCAGACTATGAGGTGAAATTGTATACAAATCTGAAACTGGTGTTGTTCTTTGTTCTGGATATCTTTAATCTGCTTGAGATTCCTCACCCTAGAGTCAAGTAGTTTCTGCCTGGCTGAGGAAACATGTGATGGTTTGGCTGAGTGATGATTTTGGGAAATGATACTGGCCAGGAGGGAGACATGGGGCATGGAATCTATTGTTCAACTCTTAAAAGAAAGGAAACCTCTTTTCATCCCTTGGGTGATGTCTCTGAAAGTGACCAGAGGACAAAAAGTAGAGAATCAATACTTGGGTATCGCAGGTCTAGAGTGAATGCTCTATGTGATTATTTCTTCTGAGCTTAGCTTAGAGGTAGCAGTAGTTACAACAGTAGCAACAAAACAATGACAATATGATAACTAGGATTAATAAAGTAATTTAAGATTTGTAAAATGCTTTACAAATACTATCTCCTCTTACTCCTAGATAATGCTGCCATTATTCCCATTTTCTAGATGAGGAACCTGAGGGAAACAGATGTTAAGTGATTTCCTAAGAGTCTGGACTAAATTTGAATTCCTCTTTCAAACTATAGTTCCAGTAATTACTTTCTTTACATATCAATTATCATCAGAATGGAGAAATTGAACCTCAGATAGACAAAAGTCTTTTTACTAAAGATCACACAACAAGTTATTATAAAATGAATACAATAAATTGTACTATATTCCTCACAGGGTTATGGTATAGATTGAATCAGATCATATGTATAATGAATCTTATAGACATAAATGTATCAATCAACCTGCCATTACAAAGTATTTCCTGAGTGTTGACATCATGCTACATATTGGGGATGCATTAAAAAATGGTTAAATTAAATAGTTCCTCCTCTCAAGGAGTTTACATTCTGTCAGGGGAGATAAATATTTACATGTGTAGGTATACACAGAATGTGATGGTATGCAAATTACTTGGAACAAAGTTAAGCAGTTTTAAAACTCTGAATATGCAATATGTCCTCCTTTTGCTTCAGTCATCTATATCCCAATATTTGGCATTGAATTGACAAGATTTTGCCTCATGTAGCATCTTCTCTGGAATCACTTCCCAGCATGAATTCAAGATTCAGTGCCCCCAAGGAGAAATTACTACTATATTCAGTATTCTCAAGATAAACCTGAAGGTCTATAGTTTTAATAGTATCATTCACAAGCCCCCACTAGTGTGCTTCCTCCTTGACAACAGTCTATAGCTTCTATTGAATTCTTGTTTGTTTGTTTGTTTTTTAGCAAAGGCTTTTACTATGGTCATGTAATAAGATTGGGTCATACAATGGATTGCTACATGCTCTCCCCAAAACACACATAGGTCTATGAGAAGAATGGACTCAAACTTTGAGTATAATGATTTGAAGCATATGTTTATAATTCACATATAACAAAGGAATAACTTATAACTTCATAATTTATGTCATGTAAGTCTTTACTTGAATCTATCTTCCTCCTTGACTATGTTTTTGCAACTTTTGTTCGCAATGTGTCACTCTATTCTTGGAAGAATTCTTGCCTTCTATTAGTTCAGTCTCTATAATAACATGATCAGTAGAAGGAAAAGAGGAGAAAAAAGTGAGAGAGAAACTCTCTCCTTCCCTCAAAAATGTCTCAAATTGAAATTCTCAGCTTCCGAACTTGGTCTTTGATAGCTTGGCTCATCACCAAACTGACTGTTATTTTTATACAGGGATACAGAAGTGCATCAGAATCTTTTTTTTCAAGCACAAGATATTTGCTCTATTGTGTCATCTTTAATCATGAATAAAACATCATAATCCTTTTCAATTATTGAGGATTTGTTCACATTTTTAGAAAAATTCTTTAAGACCTGGTTGTTCATTCAAGATGTAATCATTTTAATACTTAAATTACATATTGCACATATTATTTAATTCTTCACTGTGAACTATACTTTTATCACCTTGTATATTAAAGATATTAGGTATCTTTCAGGAAAAATAGATTTTCTCCAAAATTGCCTTGGTTATAGCCTAATGGTGTTTGAACCAGATGAGTTTGTTTGCCAACAAAGCATGTTTATCTTTATTTCCTGGATAGCTTTTCCTTAACTTTTGCTGTTGTACATATGTAGACCATGTTGTAATATATTGTGTGGGATTTTCTGTAATTTTAATTCTGTTTCTCAATACAGGTATGTTATCAGAGTTCATCATTTCTTCCACAGAGACAAGGGTTGTGGTCGCATTGTTGGCAGGATTGCCCATATTGATGAATTTGATGATCCATCTAAATATGGAAGGATGAAGAGTGTGATGGGTGTCATCCACTGGTTCTTATAATATTTCAGAAGTGTTATTCACAATGGAAGTTCTTACTTCCTGCCTAAGTATAAGCCATCTTTTAATGGAATGAGTCATCTTTTCATGAATCTTTCTATTTTCTTTTGATCTGCTTGTCATTTTTTAAAATTCTTTTTTCTAAATACTTTTGCTTTAATCAACCTTCTCACCCTCCCATCACAATCCCTCCCCCAATATTCTCAAAGTACATCACAAGAAAACAAATAGGATAATTGTCATTTTAACAATTTGGATAGAATACTGCCTCGTGTATGATCTGAATCTGGAAAAGAAAATTGACTTATCTGAGCCTCTATTTGCTCAGGCACAAGATGTATATGACTTTATTGAGTTATAGTGAGGATCACATGAAATCACAGACCAAAAGCTAGAGACGCTTCAGGTTTCATTTTATAGGTGAGAAAACCTAGTGAGGTGAAGTCATTCACCCAGGATCATTCAGATAGCAAGTAATATAGGCAGAAATTGAACCCAATTCCTTTGACCCCAGAGCCAAGACTCTTTCCTTTGAACCATGATGGCTCTCCTTAGAAAGGTCATAATAAACTCTAAAGAGCTATAAAAATATTATCCATTTTGATAGTCCCTGGAGGCCCTGGTATTCCATGATTTCCATCCATCTGACATTCATGTGAAAATGTTGGTGGAAAAGAGGCACTATTTTTTTGTTTTGTTTTCTCTTGGCATCTGTTTTGGAAATGTCTCTTCTATCTAGGCTCTCCAAAGAGGATTTCCTAGTTTAGCGTTCTTTCCTTTCCTTTCTCTGTGTGTTCTCATATCATTATTATTATTATTGCCTTTCTGCTTTTCCTCTGTATTCAGAAATTGTAGACTTACAGATTGAGAATGAAGAACCTTAGAGATCATCTAGTTCAATGTTATTATCTTACAAGCAAGGAAACTGAGAAATGAGAAATTTCTCTCTAGCCATACAAGTAAGACATATGATCACAGGTCTGGAGCAGGGAAGGAATTCAGAGGCCATTTGTGTAATCCCCTCCCTTTTACAGCTGAAGAAACTGAGTCCCAGAAAAGGGAAATCATTTGCCTCTGAGTCATGCAACTAATAAGTAATCATAACAACAATAAAAATAACAACAGCAACAATAATAATAATAATAGTGATAATAATAGAGATCTAGAGCTGGAAGATTCCTCAGAGATAAATAGTCTAGAGACCTTCCCAAGGAGGAGAAGTGACTTGCTTCTGACTTGTACATAGTATGACAGTTTCTGCAATTAGAGGATATTCAGTTCAACTCTTTCAATTTGCATCTTGGGAAACTGGGGCCATGGGAGGAAAAGCCATAGAGGTAGATAGTATTAGTGGTAGGATTTGAACCCATATGTCCTTAAGCCAAAGCCTATCCTTTATCCACTGGACTGAATAGTTAGTCATTTTCTCTGGTCAGTGCTTTTTTCTTCCTCTAAGCTAATTTTGTTCTTGTCTTTTATGAATCCATCTCCAGAGCTGTAATCATTTCTGTTACTCTTCTCTGACCCCCATCCTCACCCCGGCTCTCCCCCTCTTCTAACCACCAAACCCTGCAGATCCATCCTGGGACCAAAGCTGGAATAATTCCCTGCAAGCATAAAAATCCATTTGCCCTAGTCCCCTCTAATGGAGACAGGAAATTAGAAAGCCCCGTCTGCCTGCCTGCTTCCCAGGGAACATACTGGAAACCAAATGAAAAGTGAACTTTACTGTTATTTAGATTTTAATTTTAAAAAAGAGAAAGAGTTTACTTCTTATCAAAGACCTGAGAACCCTGGAGATGAAGGAGCTGAATGCTGGCTTTGGAGAACCTTAATGATCTTCCCTTATGGTGGTCTATTACCATTTGCTAAGCCTGTGGTCAAATACAATAGCTTTATTAAAACTGTGATTCACTTAGAGGGAAAGATGAATTCGGCTGCCACCAGAGCTGGGAGGGGATAGGGGGAGGAGGAGATGAGAGGCTCAGGGGCCCCACTGGAAAAAAGACTCCTTCATAAAGAAAACAGGGTGACAGGCTTCCCTTGTACCCTCACCCCACCCCTGGACTGCTCCCCCCTCACCCCAGGAACTAAATCTGCTTCAATACTCTACTAATTCAATCCCAGGAGCTACTTAGTTCCCCAGTCATTGGAAACAGATAATGACCCTCCTCTCTTTTTATCCAAAAGAACCGTGGACAAAGCCCTTGATGTCTCCCCCTCCCTTCCCACTCCTCACATGTCTTTTTAGGAGGCACTGATCCGAAATCCCCCCAACCCATTCACAAGGAGAAAGGCACTGAATTAAAGCTTGCTGCATGGAGGAAGGGGGGGGAGGATTTTGTGAGAAAGAACCCAGGGTTCACAACAATCATACCATTTTGGTGGAAGAGATAATTTGCAGAGGAATGAAATGGCTTTGGGGTGGGTCTGAGAGAGCCACAGCTTCTTTTCTTCAGGGAAGGGAAAAGATACAGGTTCAAGGGGGGGGGGAGGGATCAGTGGAGGTCAGAGCTGGCAGCAGGACTCAATGAGGCAAACAGACAGGTCTAGCCTTGCCAAGAGGCCAGGGCAGAACATTATGCCTGGACAAAGGGCCTCCACATGACTCAGAGGAAAATTAACTTTTAGAATTTCTAGGACTTTTGTTAGTCATAGGAACAGCTTTAAATAGGAAGAACAGCTACTATTGAGTAAAAGAATCCCTGAGAATCTCCAAACACCAGAGTAGGAATGAACCACAGAATGCTAGGATCATATCCATAACTAAGGCTGGGCAATCAGGACTTTGTTCCAGAGAACACTGACTGCGATCTTCCAGTATAGTAGAAACTATAGGACCTCATTTTTTTTGTTTTGGGGGTAATTTTGGGGAGGGGAGTTATAGGTTTGGGATCTCAGTGGTAGAAGGAGCTCCTTATGAGTAAATTTACTCTACCAATGTAGATTCATCTCTTATCTATCTTAGCTATATAGTTTTCTTAATATCTTTCTACTCTCTACCCATCTTTATCATTTTCCTCTCTACTACCTTCCTCTCTTGTCTAGTTATTTGTCTTTCTGTCTAGTCTAGCTCTCTCCACTTTGCAGAGGCTGGAAATGTGGCTATCCATGAGAACAATCCCTAATCTGCTGGGATCTTTGACTTCTGTTTCCAGCATGAGCCAGGTCATCCCTTCTTTGGTGACCAATCCCACCCATTTGTGTTCATCGAATGAATGCCACACCTAATGGGGTCACCCAATCAGCATAGTCAATTGAACTCATAATTCCAGAGCTTGAGATCAGCTATATTCACCCTCCTCCATAAGGGGTCTGCATCATCACATCTTACTTGCAATTTGCAGTCTTAAAGATACCTAGGAGTACTGAGAGCATAAGTGATTAATGATTTGCCTAAGTTATGTGTCTAACTAAAATATGACTTGAACGCAGGTCCTGTTAACTTTCTAGAAACTCTAGAGTTTCTCCTCAATACCTTATTAGCAAGATTAAGGCAACAATGATTCATATTTCCTCCTCTCTTCATCTCCCCTTCCCCAGTTCCATCCCAGGGGAGATTCTCCTTGGCCTGACCTACCTTTCTCCCACACTGTTGACTTTCTCTGCTTGCCCTAGGTACAAAACTTGCTCTTTAATGTTCTAATAGATTTAGACCTTGAAGAGACTACCAAGGTCATCAAGTCCAACCCCCTTAATAGTTGAGGAAACTGAAGTCCAGTCACATTATGACTGTGCTGAAGGTGACAAAGTTAGTTGGTAGCAGAGACAAAACTTTTACTCAGGACTGTGTGCTTTCTCTACATCAACTAGTTAAAAACTCAAAAAACAATTTTCATAATGGTAAGACCATAGATTTAGAGGTAGAAGAGTCCTTAGACATAGTCCAACACAGAAGTAGAAACTAGGGCATAGGATCTAGCAGGTAGTGTATGATAACACCGAGTTTGGAAACTAGGTCCTCCACTTTAAACTCAAATGCTATTTCTGTTGCATTATTTTTTCGCACTAATAGTTCACATATACACAGGATGTCCCCAAAGGCTTGGTGTAGTTTGAGGCATTAATAGTTTAAAATCACACTAAACTTTGTGTGTGTTTGTGCATGTGATTGTGTGTGTGTACATTTGGAAAGAGAGGAAGGGAGAGGATGGAAAGAGGGAAAGAGAAAAGGGAAAAGAAGAAAAAAGAAGAGGAGAGAGGTATCTAAATGAGTATTTGGAGGTATATATATATATATAAATATATATATACATATATATATGCAGTATTTGTATTATACCTATATTAAAGATAAGAAAATTAAGGTTCTAAAAGTTTGGTCAATTTCAAAACAAGCGGAACTTGAACCCAGGTCTTTTGATTCCATGCCCAGGAGGTTGAGAAACCTCCTGTCTCCCATCCATTATACTAACCGTGAACCTCACTTGGACATTAAGAAGCACTGTGCTGGTTCACATCTACCTTCCCTTCTATGGTGTATTTTTCTGAAAGGAGCATGAACTAATCTAATCATGGGATATTTATTGAGTCCTTGACAGGCGACAGTCACTTTGGGGCTTCTCAAAGAAGTAGAGGACTGGAAGGTTTCTCCCCCTCTTCAATTCGTCTTCCACACAGCTGCCAAAACCATGCTACTAAGACACAAATCTGGCCATGCCATTTGCCTGCTCAATAATCTTTGGTGACTCCCCAGTGCCTCTATGACAAAATATAGATTTCCCCTTAAACCCTTCCTGGTCTTGCTCTAGCCTCCCTTTCCAGGCCTATTGCTCATTTCTCTCTTTCATGGGTTCTGGGCTCTAGCCAAACTATTGTCACTCCCCCAATTCTTCATTCTCTCTTTTAGGACTGTGCCAGGGCACAGGCTGCTCCCACGACTAGAAGGCAATCCTTCTTCCACCTCTTAGAAATCCAAACTTTCTAGAAGGTTCAACTCTTTTCTAAAGGAAAGTCTTCCCTTTAGTTTGGGGCTCCTTAATATCTTTTTCAAGTCATGGACCCCTTTTGGCATCCTGGGGAAACAAATGGACTTCTACACAGAATAATGGTTGATGGCTTATTCCAAAGAAAAGGAAATGCTAGATTTCAATTAAAGGCTAGTAAAAATAAAGACATAGTTATTTTTTCTATCCAAGGTTCATAGACCCCCAAAATCTATCCACAGAGTCCTTGGTTAACCCCAAATGAAGAACTCCTACTCCAGTTATTGTGATCTTTCCCTGCTTCAGTGATCTTGCACATTTATTTATAAAATAGATTTTTTTTCTTTCCAATAGATTATAAGCCCCTTGAGGGCAGGGAGTATTTTCCTCTGTATTTTTTAAATCCACTGTGCCAAGCACTGTGTATTGTACATTGTAGGTGCTTAATAAGTGCTTGTAGAATTCCTGTTGTTGATGGTCTTTGAGGGTGAGGAATCATCTATTCAGGAGACAAGAAAAAATACTCAGCAGGAATGAGAACAGAGATATATTACATACAGACCTAGCTCTCCTTGGTTTGGATCAAAAGTATTTATGCTCTATTATGGGTCTAGCACTGGGTTACACTGTTATCAAGATTTGGGGTACAAATCCACATTCACAATTGGTGGTATTACATATTCCTAATGGATGTTCTTTCTTGTGTCTCCAGTCTAGAGAGGCATATTTTTAAAAATGTCTAAGCTTCTAATGTCATCTCTCCATTTCCTTGAAAAAAAATTAATGAACCTTCTTCTCTAGAACTTTGTTGATGGCCACACTTCTTAAACACAGGGAAGTATAATGCACTAGAAACCTGGATTTTAGTTTTACCTCAATAAGTAACCGAGGTTTTGGGAAGGATACTTCCTCTCCTTGAACCTCAGTTTTCTTCTTCATGAAATGAAGAAGGATTGGTTGGATGACTTCTGTTGGTCTTCCTGAGACTATCTCCAGTCACCCTGATCTATATCTTGCCACTGGCCCCAGATGAGTCTGGAGGAGAATGAGAACTGATGACTCTTACATAGCCCTCACTGAACTTAAATCCAGTTCACTTCCAAGTCATGGTCCTCTTCTAGAAACAACTGGTCTTCCTTTCCCTTAGTGATTTCATCAGTTCTCAAGGATGTTTAATTATCTCTAAGTAGAAAAATAAATGAAAAAGAATTTGAGTGAAATTGGTAATATATAGACACAGGAATACAATAAAAAAACAGCAAAACATTTCCTGCTCTCAAGGAATTTACATTCCAAAAAAAAGACAATAGATGCAGTGGTGGTAAGTAGGGGCCAGAAAATTGTTTTTGAGAGGGTGGACCGCTGTCCCCCAACTCCAGTAATGAATAGGATGGTTGGGTGGTTTTCAAAACTGAAGCATGATTTGGAATGTGGGGACAGCCAGTAAATAGAGGAAGCTTAATTGGGTTAATTATCATACACTCAAATGACAGGATTAGGCTCAGAGATAGCAGCTCCAAAGATGAGTGAATTGGTTTCCCCAGGTCCAGTCCTCAGGACAGATGTGGAGAAACAGGTGGTGGAAAGGGGGAAGGGCAGAGCAGGCAGACCTTGAGATGGTCTACGTGACAGCTAGATGTTTGGAGAGAATGCAACCATTGTTATATTCAATCCTAGGGTTATCCATAATTCATACTCATCATAGCCAAAAGAAAATTCATGATCTTTCTGACCAAACTCACCTCTCTATTGAACTTTCCTCTTTCTACCAAGAGTAGAGATTAAGTGACATTTTATTTATGCAAGCAATTATTTTTCTCTCCTTCCCACAATTCTCTGCCCAAATGAGCAACAAAAGAAGAAAAAATCCTCATTAAAAACATGTATAGTCTTAAAAATATCTCTCATTAACCATGTCCAGAAAACAGAGATTTCATTCTATGTTTTAAATCTTTCATTTTTCTGGTAGGAGATGGGTAGTGTGTTTCATTGTCAGTCCTCTCAACTTATAATTTATCAAAGTGTTGCTCAGAATTCTAATCTCAAAATTGTCTTTTATCTACAATATTTCCATTGTGTAAATCATCATTCTACTTTTTTCAGTTCATAGAGGTCTTCTCAATTTCTTCTGAAACTGTTTAATTCCATCATTACTTATATTAAAATAATATTTAAATTATATTTGAATATCATAATTTAATTAGCCATTTCCCAATAGGACAATCCTTTTGTTTCTATTTTTTGCCTATTAAAAAAGTTAAAAATATTTTTGTATGTGTAAATCCTTTTTTTCTTTCTTTGATATCAAAGGGAATATATGTTTACTTGTACATATTTAGGAATGGCATAGCTGGGTCAAAAGGTATGCACAGTTTAATATCTTTGGGGACATCATTCCAAATTGCTTTTCCAAAATGGATCTTTGGGGACATCATTCCAAATTGCTTTTCCAAAATGGATCTTTGGGGACATCATTCCAAATTGCTTTTCCAAAATGGCTAGACCAATTCACAGTGCAGTGATGTAACCTTTTTCTAAATCTCCAATATTTGTTATCTTACTCTTTTGTCATTTTTTGTCAATCTAATAGGCAAAAGGCAGAACTTCATTATTCTTTGAATGTTCATTTCTATTTCAATAAACTCTGGTGGATCCCAATTATCTCTTTTTCTATTTGGTCATTAAAGTCTTCACTACCTGAGGGATACTGATCTTTCCTGGCTTACTATATGTTAGACTACTTCTTAAATTCCATGGTCAAGAGAAACTGTCCTTCTCTCTGTTCCTCACACATCAATCAACCAGTTAACTAACATTTATTAAATCCTACTATGAGCCAGACACAAAGAAAGGGAAGATGAGCTCTTGAGAACTCATTGTCTGATTGGGGAGAAGATGGACAAACTAAGTACAAAGAAGCTATGGATGGGATAAACTGGAATAGTCTCAGAGGGAAGGGTCTAAGAATAAGGCAGACTGGGAAAGGCTGCAGAAGATCGCACTTGGTCTGAATCTTGAAAGAAGCCAGAAAAGCTGGGGGGCTGGGGAAGATGAGGAGGAGATTTTTCCAGGCATGGGGAGATCCATAGAAAGACTTGGAACTGGGAGCTGGACTATCTATTCAAGTAACTGTAAGGAGGCCAAGTATAAGAAGACTAAAAAGGTACAGGTAGGGTTCAGCCTAGGAAGGACTTTAAAGATCAGCTAGAGGTTTTTATATCCTTGGCATTTGTTAGACGGATATATATATATATATATGTATATATATATATATATATATATATATATATATATATATATATATATGTATGTATATATACACACACACACACACACACACATATTTATATCTGAAATGGAGGGAAGATATAGTTCCCCCCTTTGCTTTAGGCAACTCAGTTTGACAACTGGGTGAAGGATGGATGGGAGTGGAGAGAGACTGGAGCAGGCAGACCTATTGCAATAGTCTAGGAGTGAGGACATAAGGGTCTCCACTAGAGGGGTGACAGTATTAGAGAAGAGAAAGGAGGTATATGCAAGAGATATCATCAGGCAACTGACTAGATATGGAAGACTGAGAGTGAGGAATGTAGGATGACACATAGACATTTAATTTGGGTGATAGGAGATGATGGGTAACTAAGGATCATGAACAAATCTTGAGATATTTGGTGAATGTAGTGATTAAATTGAGGTTCAGGTTTCCACTATGTCATACTTCTCTTCCATCAAGAAGGAAAAGTACTAGAAAAGGGTAAATAATACCTAGCACTCCTTTGTCTATCCATATACCTTTGCCCTATCCCATCAGGTATACCTTTAGCTGTCTCATCAAGGCTGGAATGCATGTCTTCTTCAATGAACCCCCTTTTTCCCTTTGAAACAGCTGAAGTATCACCTTCTGCACTAAAACTCATTCTATTAAAGTATGAACAAGTTGACTTAACCATTGGAATATAAGATACTTGAGAGTATAGATGGTTTCATTTATATTTAGCAAAGCATTTGTGGGGGTTTAATAAATTACCTTTGAATTGGAGTAAAAATAAATCATGTTTATATAAGACTTTAAAGTTTGCAAACATGCTTAATTTGTTAGCAAATTTCATCCTCACAAAAATCTGTAAGATAGGTGCTATTATTTATTATTTTGGGACAGCTAGGTAGAGCACTGAGTCTGAAATCAGGAAGACTCATTTTCCTCTATTCAAATCCAACCTCAGACAGTTCTTAGCTGTGTAACCCTGGGCAAGTCACTTCACCCTGTTTGCCCCACGTGGAAAATGAGCTAGAGAAGAAAATGGCAAATCATTCCAGTGTTTTTGCCTAGAAAAACCCAAACAAGTTCATGAAGGGTTGGTCAGACTGAAGAATAACAACAAAAGTTGGCAGTTTAAAAAAAATGTTTGTTTTTCCAACCACATGCAACAATAGTTTTCATCAATCATTTTACATGGCAAGGTTTGGAGTTTTGCATTTTACTGTCTCCCTGCCTTCCCTCCCCCAACACAAAGCAATCTAAAATAGACATATCATGTGCAATTATGCTAAACATAGATTCATATTAATCTTGTTGTGAAAGAAGAGTGAAAAAATGACATAATGTGTAAGACAACTTTAAAAATTTGAAGATAGTAAGTTTTAGTCTGCATTTAAACATCACAGTTCCCTCTTTGGATATGGATGGGCATTTTCCATCACAGTCTTTTAGAATTGTAAAAGTTGCTATTATTCCTCTCCATTCTACAGATAGAGAAATTGAGGCTGAAAAAAGATAAATGACTTTCCCAGAATCACAAAACTAGTAAATGTTGAGGCAGAATTGGAGTTGGCATATTTGGGGGTTCCTTTTTTTAAAATATTGGGACAGCAGGGAAAATATCCATAAGAGTCAAAAGGATGTATATAAGTTTGTGTGTGTGTTTGTGTGTGTGTGTGTGTGTGTGTGTGTGTATGTGTGTTTTGAATATCACAAGTCCCCAAAGAACTTGAGGAAATAAATGAAAAGCTCAGTGTGGAGTCAGCCTGCTAAGTCTGCCTGATAAGAGCTCTTGCTGCCTGGCTCTGTCATGGAATTCCACTCATATTCTCTGTAGCCACAAAGGATTCCCAGAAATCATGAGTCAGACAAAGCATCTTGTTGGGGCAACACTCCTACACTGTTCCTATAACTCAATTATTTCTTACTTGTGTGACTTTTTTTTTTATTTTTACAAGGCAACGGGGTTAAGTGACTTTCCCAAGATCACACAGCTAGGTAATTATTAGGTATGTGAGGCGAAATTTGAACTGAGTCCTCCTGAACCAAGGTCAGTGTTCTGTCCACTGCATCACCTAGTTGCTCCATCTGTGTAACTTTGAGCAAGTTACTGCACCTCTCTGATTCTCAATTTCCTCAGCTGTAAAATGGAGTTGGACTTGATGTCTTCAGAATTCTCCTCTACCTCCAGATCTGTGACTATCAGACGAGGTCCCAATAAATATTAGTGGATTCACAGACTAAACCTGAAAAGCTGTAATAGCCTGGCCTAGCATACATGCTCTCAGGAGGAGGCACAGGGCTATTCCCCCCTAATTTCATTATAATATACTCACAATGAAACTCATGTACCTCTTTTCTGACCGCATGAGTCAAATGATGGATTAACTGGGGGAAATTAACTTTTCAAAGAAGGTCTAGTCATTCTCTCAACACTAGGCAAAGTCTCAGTGGGAAAAAAATTGGACCTTTTTTTCACCTTGTGTATCTCAAATGCTATTTTCTAGGAATAATGAGAAGACCTCCCGAGGCTAAGAAGGTTGCTAAGTTATTCTGGCTTCTCCTGGGTCACCTTTGCAGTAGGTTTACCCTACAAATATCTTTCCCCAAAGGCAATGAAAATGGAACAGTTAGCGAAGACACTCAATTAATAGCTAACTCTTCCCTGATTGACTGTGCTGTTATCTCTGTCGACTTTCTACTCCAGTTTTTGTAAAGAAGACACATGAACCCACACCTGGGCCACCTTGTTGGCAGGTTTGAACTGTTCACCATAGCTGTTCACTCATAATGCCTTAGCCCTTGTTTGTAGTAACTCATTATATTAGATTATAAACTCATGGTGAGTAGGGATTGTTTCATTCTTTGTACTTGTATTCCCAGGGCCTACACAACACAACAGTAGGTGTTTAATAAATATTTGTTGTTTGATTGATTTCTGCTTCCAACCTATTTCTCATAAAAGTCAAAAGCAGGCAGGAGGACAGAATCATACTCTAGAGTGGAAAGGGGCCTCAGATATCAGATGACCCAACCAACTCCCAAGCAACAATGCTAGAAATGTTGGTGCTAGAGGAGATCTTTGGTCTCAACCTATCATTTCATCAGTTCACAGACCTCCTTGATGGGAACTCCTCCCAGGTAGATTGACAGCTCATCTTTAATTGATAGTTGCAGATAGTGGCTCTGGGAGCACCACAAGGTTAAGTAAGATACAGGGGCAAATAAAAAAATTAAAAAAGATACAAGGGCAAGATTTGAACTCAAATCTTTCTGAAGCCATACCATCCTGCCTCCTTTGGAAAAGATCTTCAACCTCATTTAATTCAATTCCCCATTAACTTAGTCTAATTTTACTTAGAGCCCCAAGACACTTAGTTTGGGTTGAATTCTGGCAGTGCTATATTCATGATGCCTGTTCTTTTTATTTATTTGACCTGGATTGGCATTGAGATAGTGGAGACATACCTAGGGATATGTGGAAGCCAGCTTGCATTTGGTGAGAGATGATTTTAAATCTCCAGAGTGGTCATTTACATCTCAGAAATTGGCAGATACTACCATTTGGGGCCTGATTAATATTTTCTCAATTGTTTAGATTTCAGAAAGTGATAAAGTGCTAATAATACATGTTAATCATAAAAGTGTACCAGATACCCTGTTCTTCCCCCTCTCCCCCAGCAAAAGCCAGTTGTTAAAACATTTATAAGCATCCTCCTGGTTTAGAAGGGGTTTCCTCATTTTATAGGTGAGGAAACCCAGGTTAAGTGACTTCTTCAAAGTCACACATTTCAGATGTGGCATAGCTGGGACTTCAACTTAGGATTCATTTCCAAATTTAACAGTCATCAAGGCAGTTAAGGTGGCACAGTGGATAGAACACTGGCTTGGAGTCAGGAGAACAGGAGTTCAAATCCAGCCCCAGACACTTGAATCTTATTAGCTGTGTGACCTTGGGCAAGTTACTTAACCCAGATTGCCTCAGATCTAGGCCCATCTCCAGTAGTCTTGATTCCTATCTGGTCATTGGACCCAAATGACTCTGGAGGAGAAAGTGAGGCTGGTGACTTAGCAAGCATCCCCTTACTTAAATTCAATTCACATGCTTGTCATGGCATCACTTCCCTGATGTGATCTTCTTTGAAAAAAAAAAAGACAAACATTAACATTCTTTGCACTATACTACTATACATAGAGAGAATTTCCTCTTTCTCCTCTCCAACTGATTGTCTTTTAAGAGTTTCCTGGGGTGGGGTGGGGCTGACTTGACCAGGGTCACATAGCTTGGGTATATCAAAAGTCGGTTTTCCCTGACTCAAAGGCAAGATCTCTAGCCATGATGCCAGACTCCCTCTGCCCCATTTGAAGAAAACATCTCCCTTGGGAGATGTTATTTAAGAGTTTTTGCCTGAACCTATAACATGTCAGCTGGGCTCCTTCAAATGTATCCCTGGATGAGCCCCCATATGCTCCATGGGTTTTGCCTCCATGGTAACACATATTTTACATACCAATTTATTTCCAACAAAGAAAATTAAATACTTGATGTGAAGAGATGTCAGGTTCCTGGTTGGGGGTTGGGGAAAGGGAGAATTTGCCTTCAAGTCACAGTTTGTCAGAGAGAATGCCTCATTCTGGCCAAAGGACAGAGAACTCTCAGGAGTGAGGGTAGGTTTTGGTCAGTTGTCACCAGACCACTTTTCCTCCCCTTGATATTGCCTGCATCCCAGAATCTAAAGCAAACAAATACCCCACAAAATGAACAATAGGACCTCAAATGTTTCCAGGAAGTAACCCCAGGGAAGAGACAGGAAAAGAAAACAAAGTTGGAAAAAAAATAGGTTACCTTTCTCAAAAAGGGAAGACACATAGGGGCTTTATTTGGGAAGTGAAACTATCCATTGTGGAAAGGTGACATTTAAGAATGAACTCCATTTGTTAGTCTTGAGATTTCTGCCCCCCCTCCCATCTCTCCCCATTCCCAGGTTCACCTGCTTCATTATTACTTGTAATGACTTAATTTTGTGATTATCTTTATGCCCTAATAAAAGCCCTTTTAAACAATTAGGAGTTGTCTCTCTGAAGCTGTATTTTCAATTAATTCGGTCATGTATTTAATAGCATCAGCTGCCTATTAATGTTAACATTTATGTGGGGTGGGTGGGGGGAGGTGCCCTCTGCAGTGGCATTCTAGGCTGACCCCTTTTTGATTTGAGCAGCCCGAGGAAAGCAGAAGATGCTCACTCAGCTGAAGGAGGGAGTAGAATTATATGACTTTGGGAGGTCTGAAATGAGTGTCAGGAGAACTGGGTTCAAATACCAGCTCTACTGCTGACTAATGTCTGCCCTTCCTTAATCCCAGTTTCCTCCCCATAAAATGGGGTTCTTAGACCAGATGATAAGTAAGGGTGCTTCCAGGTCTGGGAAGTACCATGCTGAGGTGGAAAGAGAGTGAGATTTGCAAATGGGAAATCTAGATTCAAATCTTAGCTTTGCCACCTATATGAAGTTGGAGAAGTCATTTAAGCCCCCTCACTCTTCATTTTCTCTTCTGTAAAAGAAGAGAATTAGACCAGATGATTGCTAAATTCCCTTTGGAGGTCTAGTTGGCATTTTGTGTGAAGTTGATATCCTGAGGGATTATTTTTGTTCTTCATGATCCTCCTTCCCTCCCTTTTTTCTTTCCCTCCTTCCTTCCCTTCCCCCTTCCTTCATTTTCCCCTCCTTCCTTTCCTTTTTTCCTTCCCTCTGTCTTTCTCTCCCCTCCCCTCCCCCTCTCCTCTCTCCTTCCCTTCCCTTCTTTTCTTTTTTATTTCTTCCCTTCTTCTTTCCCCTTCCTTCTCTTTATTAAAGTTGATTTTTCTGTAATCACATAACTCAAAGATAAATTAAAAGTATTTTTTTGTTACTGGGGTTAAGTGGCTTGCTCAAGGCCACACAACTAGGTAATTATTAATTGTCTGAGGTCGGATTTGAACTCAGGTACTCCTGACTTCAGGGCCGGTGCTCTATCCACTGTGCTACCTAGCTTCCCCAATCAAAAGTACTGACTATGTGCCAATCACTGTACTAAGCCCTAGGAATACACATGGAACAACAACCCTGACCCAAGTAGTGAGTACTTAGTGCTTGTTTGACTTGAGTTGGATGCTATTATCACCTTGTGGAGGCCACTGAATCCTGTGCTTTAGTCTTTGAGGAATGAGAAAGGGCCTGCAGCTCCTTGCTAAAGTCATGCACAAACTCATATGCATCCCTGACCCATCTGTAACAAAGCCTAATTCAGAGAGGACCGATTCCTTAAGTAGCACCTCCATTCAGGTGACCTTAAAACTAAGAGCTGCCTTCCTTCAATCTTCTCATCTGCAAAGAGTCTGAGGACTTTGTAAGCCACAGTTGAGGACTTCCCATGGTGGGGGAGTGTGAGTAAGGGGTTGCCCCTCTCCCCCTGGAAGCTATGTTGATGGTTCACACCTGGAAGAGGACACATGAACCCCCTAGGAGAGTCCAAGCCTGAATTTCAGGACCCTGGCTGCCTCTTCTAGTCTATGTTTCTTTGCCTAGGCATAGGGGACCGAAGAGTGATCTTGAGATGGACATTTCTGGCTTTGGAGACAACCCAGAGCTTGGGAATTCTTGACTTCTTTGACCCTTCAGATCTGATTGGCAGCAAGGACTCTACTTTTCTTGGAAAAGGGAACCACTTTCAGGAAGTGGTTCAAGACAAACCCAGACTTCCTAGAAGATGGACCTATTGAGGGAATTGTTTGCAAGTCCAGAACTGATAAAAAAAAATGAAATGGCTGTTTGAAAATACCACAAAATGACTCATGCTATTATGTTTTATTTATTAACCTTCTGGGAAAATATTATAGGACTTAGAGATTATTAGTTCATGTTTGGAGTCTTTGTCAATGCACTCTTATGAGTGTGTGTACGTGTGTATTTTGAGAATGTATTTTATAGTGGGCAAAATAAACGACTGTCTTATACCTAGTCTCCATCACACAATGAGTTTTTTTCTGATCCTCTGATTAGATAAACGTCAAACCTAAGCTTTAGTGATTTTTCCCTGGAACTTCACAATCAGATCTTAAAGAGCTAGAGACAAGAAGAAAAATATTAACTCCTCTTTTAGAAGAATTCTTATTCTCCTGGGTTTGAAACAGATCTGTAGGAGCTCAGAGCTGGAGTCTCTTAGTAGGAGAGGATATCGTCAGTCCCCATGGGTCGGTGCCAGTCTGTTGTTACACTTGCGGAAAAGAAATGTGAGACAGTCTGTATCCTCAAGGACCATACATTGTTCAGAAGTGACATAGAAATAATCCCAGAATTAGTCATCAGAGAAATGGTGCCCCTTAACAATTTTCCTGTTTGTAAACCTTGATGCTTCTGTTCTTCCAAATTAGAAATCTTAGCATATTATCTGACTCACTCAATTCCTGTGATGTCATTACCTGGTTCCATCCTATCTTTTTAGACCTATTAGATATTATTCACTGTTATGCTATCTATGTATCTGTGTTATTAGATATTATTCACCATTGTACTATGTATCTATGTTATTAGATATTATTCACATTCTGCTATCTATGTATCTGTGCTATTAGATATTATTCACCATTATGCCACGTATCTATGTTATTAGATATTATTCACCATTATGCCATGTATCTATGTTATTAGATATTATTCACATTATGCTATCTATGTATCTGTGTTATTAGATATTATTCACATTCTGCTATCTATATATCTGTGTTATTAGATATTATTCACCATTATGCCATGTATCTATGTTATTAGATATTATTCACCATTGTACTATCTATGTATCTGTGTTATTAGATATTATTCACCATTATGCCATGTATCTATGTTATTAGATATTATTCACCATTGTACTATCTATGTATCTGTGTTATTAGATATTATTCACATTCTGCTATCTATATATCTGTGTTATTAGATATTATTCACCATTATGCCATGTATCTATGTTATTAGATATTATTCACCATTGTACTATCTATGTATCTGTGTTATTAGATATTATTCACCATTATGCCATGTATCTATGTTATTAGATATTATTCACCATTGTACTATCTATGTATCTGTGTTATTAGATATTATTCACATTATGCTATCTATGTATCTGTATTATTAGATATTATTCACCATTATGCTATGTATCTGTGTTATTAGATATTATTCACATTCTGCTATCTATGTATCTGTGTTATTAGATATTATTCACATTATGCTATCTATGTATCTGTGTTATTAGATATTATTCACATTCTGCTATCTATGTATCTGTGTTATTAGATATTATTCACCATTATGCCATGTATCTATGTTATTAGATATTATTCACCATTGTACTATCTATGTATCTGTGTTATTAGATATTATTCACATTCTGCTATCTATGTATCTGTGTTATTAGATATTATTCACCATTATGCCACGTATCTATGTTATTAGATATTATTCACCATTGTACTATCTATGTATCTATGTTATTAGATGTTATTCACCATTATGCTATCTATGTATCTGTGTTATTAGATATTATTCACCATTATGCCATGTATCTATGTTATTAGATATTATTCACATTCTGCTATCTATGTATCTGTGTTATTAGATATTATTCACCATTATGCCACGTATCTATGTTATTAGATATTATTCACCATTGTACTATCTATGTATCTGTGTTATTAGATATTATTCACATTCTGCTATCTATGTATCTGTGTTATTAGATATTATTCACCATTATGCCACGTATCTATGTTATTAGATATTATTCACCATTGTACTATCTATGTATCTGTGTTATTAGATATTATTCACCATTATGCTATCTATGCATCTGTGTTATTAGATATTATTCACATTCTGCTATCTATGTATCTGTGTTATTAGATATTATTCACCATTATGCCATGTATCTATGTTATTAGATATTATTCACCATTGTACTATCTATGTATCTGTGTTATTAGATATTATTCACATTCTGCTATCTATGCATCTGTGTTATTAGATATTATTCACCATTGTACTATCTATGTATCTGTGTTATTAGATATTATTCACATTATGCTATCTATGCATCTGTGTTATTAGATATTATTCACCATTATGCCATGTATCTATGTTATTAGATATTATTCACCATTGTACTATCTATGTATCTATGTTATTAGATGTTATTCACCATTATGCTATCTATGTATCTGTGTTATTAGATATTATTCACCATTATGCCATGTATCTATGTTATTAGATATTATTCACATTATGCTATCTATGCATCTGTGTTATTAGATATTATTCACCATTATGCTATCTATGTATCTATGTTATTAGATATTATTCAGCATTGTGCTATCTATGATGTATTTACTTTTCCTTATATATTGCATGGCTTTTAATAGGCTATCCACCATACCTTGAATGCACTCCTTACCTCTGTCTCTTAGTATCCCTAGCTCCTTCAAAGCTCAACTCAAATATTCTCTCCTCATCAGCATCTGTGTATGAATTACTTTAGATTTATTTTGAATACATCTTCACATTTGCAAACATACATGCATCCATGCATATTGTATACAAAACAAAGGTGGATGTGTGTGTGTGTGTGTGTATACAGAACTCCTGAAGGCAGTGGTTATTTCATTTTTGCATTTCTATTATCTTACCCAGTGCCTGGTACTTTGTAGGCATTTCAGAAATACTTGTTGATTGACAAATGGAATTCTCTGTTTCATAATATCTGAATCAGTGAGACAACAGACCCATTAGAGTAACAGAGCATCCCTACTGCCCAGTACAGTTTCTTTTGTGTAGCAGATGCCAAATAGAAGTTGACTGAATGTTAAATGAATAACAAGTAAGGCTTGGTTTTCTTCTTTCACCTCTTGTCCTGCCCCAAGCTCTGGGATCACCAGGACTAAGCTCCAGCCTGCTAGACAGACAGGGTTCACCTTTGGACAGAGAGGAGAAACTCCACCCTATTGAATGGGACCTTGAGTTAAGAGACTCCACCCATTGTCATTTGCACATTATATTATTCTTAGGGATCTCCACAAATGTTGTATAAATGCTAAATATTTAGAGATGCCAGGCTTAGGAGCAGAAATGCTTCCTTCTGACAAATCTGTATTTATTGTGTTATTTCACCAACAAAGGCTAAAATGCTAACTAGCCTCGTGAATAATTTGTGGAGGGGGATGTGACCATTTTTCTAAGTCAGCCAGTGGGCTCAGTTCATTGCACTCCCCACCTAAAAATAAATTCGCCGGCTGACTCCAACCAGACCCATACTTGCTGCAAGTGAAGCAAACTTATGGGGACCATTAAAATGCCAGTGCATCGGAAAATAACAGTGAAGTGAGCACTGATTTGCATTTATGTCATAAAATAACTTGTCACCTTCAATTTATCACAGTAATTGGTACCAGAGGAGGCCGCTTGATGCTTACATGTGGAGCCAAGCCACCTTTGTTCACCTCCCACTCCAGTTCCCCTCTCTCCTCAAGGAGAAACGGGTCTACATTGAGGGAGGTGCAATCTGGGCATTGTTCCACATCTCAATGAGTTGGGAAAATCAGATGCTATGATGGGTATTTTAAAAGTCCCATCCACATGCTGATATCAGCCATGATATAGCCAGAGCAAGGAGGGGAATGTGGTCAACTCTTAACTTGTCAGAGGAAAACAAAGATGGACCCATAGGATGCTACTTTTGGAAAGAGGAGGTCCACAAACATGTTATAATATTATATAAATATATATATTTATATACATGACTCTGGACTTCTCCTTTGAAAAGGTATGTAATGATATGATTTATAAATAATATACATATATATATATATATATATATGTATGTATGTATGTATTTAGAGCAACTAGGTGTCACAAGGGATAGAATGCTCAGTTCTATGCTGAGTTCAAATCTGTCCTCACAAGTTACGTGACCCTGGACAAGTTACGTAACTTTGCCTTAGTTTTTTTCATGTCAAATGAGCTGGAGAAGGAAATGGCAAACTCTCCAGTATCTTTACCAAGAAAATCCCAAATGGGGTTGCAAAGATTTAAGACTGAAAATATCTAAATGGCATATATATATATATATATGTATGTATATATAATATACATATATATATATGAACATATAAACATGTATTTAAGTGAGAGAGCAAATATCAACAACATGTGATTTCATTGATAGCCAGAAGAATAACCTATGATTTGTAGAATTACCTTAACAATGCATGCTTCATAGAAGTCTTTTATCATGACAGAATGATTCAGATTCTATTATTCAAATCCCATAAACCAAATGTTACATTTGATTGAACTGAACAAGCATTTATGAGGTATCAATTGGATATACCAGATACTGGAGGCGAGAGTAGGATTTAAAGATGAAATAGAGCTTAGTTTAGTAGGGGAAATAAGACAGGTCAAAGTCTTTTCTAATTTCAAGTTTCATTAAATGAAAAGAAGTAGGGGAAAGAGAAATGAAATGAATAACAAAATCTTGACAAGGAGAATGATTTAGGTTGTCTCCACTTGACCATGATCCGAGTGACCTGAGCATTTTAGTTCCCTGTAAGGATTTTAACTTCTACTCAAAGATCTCATCTGAACTGGGGAGTTTGGTTCTCCCATGTTCAGAAGAGCATATAGGAAGGGATGCAGCATTTGTGTGTGGAGTTGTACAAAGAGTACTGGCTCCAGAGACTATCAAATGAAGTCTTTGAGGCATCAAATGACTCCCTCCCCTCATGCTCACTAAGGTTCTTCAGAACCTTAACTTCTCTGCGCCTCAGTTTCCTCATCTGCAAAATGAGGGAATTAGATTAAATAATCTCTGAGGTCCCATCTATCTCTATTACCCTATAAAGGTTGATTCATGAGCCTGAGGCAAAAACATACTAATGGTGATTTCAACAGCAGGTGTCTCACTGACTAGAGTGAATAGGGCCTGGAATCTGAAAGATTTGAGTTCAAATCTGACCTCTGACACTTGTTGGTTGTGTGACCCTGGTCCCTTAATCCTGTTTTGTTTCTGTTTCCTTAATCATAAAATGAGCTGGAGAGGAAAGGCAAACCACTCCAATAGCTTTGTCAAGAAACTCCAAATGGGTCACAGAGAGTCTGACGTGACTGAACAGCAACAACAAAGTAGTGATTTGTATATTTTTGGTGGGAAGAGAGAGGGTTGATAGTTGCTTTTCTCAGTATTTGAAGGACTGTTATATAGAAGAGAGAAGACTTGCTTTGGCATGGTCTCAAAAAGTAAAAGAGAGAACTTTTGAAAGAAAGACTTCCTTGCAATTAGAATTGTCCAGAATCATGGATAATGGAGTAGATAATGAAGAGAGGAATTCATAGGCCATAATGAGCCAAGAATAAGCTGGGGTAAAAACAGCCAGAGGAATCATTCACATGACAGAGGCCAGGAGAAAACAAAAAGTGACAACTTGCTGATCATCTTTCCTTCAGTGACTGACCACATGCCTCTTTATTCTCAAAGGGCAATTTGTTGTGAACTTAAATCTGAATTCCTGGTTACTAAATCTTGAAGAGAATTTTTTCATGCTATTTTGGGTTACAATTGATTTGATTTATCACTCACTTTCCATTAAAGAACCTTTCCTTTATAACACCTTTATAACACCAGCCTAATATAATAATTCCTTCTGACCATGTATATAACTTTCCACTCCTATAATTTACTATTTTACATATATGTTTATTTTATGTTATTTCTTTTACATTGTACACTATACATTATATTTTAACATATATTTTATTTTATTCTGAACTGAAGTAAACAAGCTATTCCATAACATAGTATAATAGTAAAAAAAAGATGATTGTACATAAAATTGCAAATCTGTAATATACAATTTTCTATTCTGTTTTAACATATGATAATTTTCTTTTTTTTCCTTCTTTCCTTCCCTACCTACACCTACCCTAGAGATGAATAACTCTCTTAGGCACATGCATGTCTATATTTGTAAATATATAACATGTAAAATAATTCTATACATACTTCTATTTATCAATTCTTTCTCTGGAAAAGAAAAGAGGGGAGGCAGAGGTATTGGGGAAGGGATAATGGATTTCAAGTTAGATTCTCCAGGTTTCAAATCCTCCTGTACAACCAGAGACAAAATCACTTAAATTTATCCTTAGTTTTCATCTATAAAATGAGGATGTTGGACTAAATGGTCTCTTATTTCTCTTCCAGAGCTATGAGCCCATGTTCAGTCATTGGTAACCACCATTGGGGCATTACACTAATTCTCAATTTTATTACTTTTTAGGTTTGTCTTCATTTACATTTTGTAGTTGCCCTGTATATTTCACACACCTCCCCACAATATCCAATTAATTGACAAATCTTGATTTTCCTGTCAAATCATATCTCACATCTTTGCCCCTTTTCCTACTCACATAACCACCGTGACAGTTGAGGTCCTCATCACCTTTCCCGTGAACTATTCCAATAGTCTCCTGGCCTCCTGTCTCTCCCTTCTCTAATCTATCCTCCACACAATTGTTCAACTAATCCTAAAGCACAAGTCTAGCAATGTAATTTCCTAGTTTAAGAATCTTCACTGGGCTCCCTTTTGTTTCTAGGAGAAATTACAAACTCTTCAGCTGGGTGATCAAAGTCCTTCACCATCTGTCTACAGCCTACCTTCCTTGGCTATCATATGTGACTTTCTTGTACATAATCTAAATTCTAGCCCTACTGGTCCCATTTGACTGTTTCTAGTGTTCAGTATGACTTTTTTGACTTTCACCTAGAATGTACTCTCCTTCTGCCCTTTACCTCTTGTAACCCCCCAGTTTTCTTCAACTCTCAGCTCAGTGCTTCTGTTACAGGAATCTTTTTCCTTGGGAATGTTCTCTCCCCCTACTCTTTCTTAAATTATCATATGTATGCTTCTCTGTTTCTATTTGATACCATCTCTAGTCCAATTAGAATATATGTACCAGGAAGACAGTGGATGTTTCTATTTTTATTTTTGTATCTCCAACCATTGGCTTTAATTATTTGTTGGACTGGATTTTTTTCCTTATGTCTTCCTTAGTTTCATTTCATTCTTTATCACCACAGACCACAATTTGTCCCGTCATCCCCCTATTGGAAGAGTGACTAATGATGTCATTGCTAGGGTAGAAACAATTTTGAGAAATCAGCAATCCCATTCTCTCTCCTGTCTTCTAGGGAGGCTAATAATCACTATCATAGGCATAGTGCTTTATGGTTTGCAAAGACCTTTTCAGTTATCTCACAACAATCTTAGAAGGTAGGTGATATTATTAAACCCATCATATAGATGAGGAAACTGAGGCTGAGAAAAGTAGTCCCATGTCAGGCCCATGCTTTCAGACCTCAAATTTCTCCTTTCCATCCCCTGTTATATTTGATAGGTGCCAGAATTAGGATAAGTAATCCCAAGAATATTAGTATGCAAACCAGAAAGGAGAACAATAAGGTTTAAAATTGTTTCTCTACCATCTTGCTATAGATATGTGTCTGAATGTGACACATCTTCCACCCCCAACCCACCCCCTCCTCTCCATATGAAGCCCAGAGATTGCTAAGGAGTGTGGATTTTGAGTGTTAACCCCTGTTGAATCAAGCAGAAATTGCTCTCCTAAGGATGATTCGTTATTTCCACAGCCTGCTCTGAGCTCAGAGCTAGTGTGAAAGCTGCCAGTCATCCTTTAATATCAATTGTTCAGCTACTGACAGACAGTGATGAGCCTTATTATTACCAGTGACAAGGATGCCTTTTCCATATCATACTTGTCAGGCAATCCTGCCTCATCATGTGTAAAGCAACTCTGGGAAGAGGAAGCATCAGACACAACAAGACACTTCCTGACCATAATGGAACTCACGTGGACACTCTTATACCCCCAAAGCTACAGTAGGAGAAAGGACAGAGGTGGGACCCAATCCAGAAACCAGCTATATATTATATCTGTGGGTTGATGGGCCCTACTCCTCACCTCAAGACAGGAGGCAAGGGATGAAGGGTAAACTTCAGAGTGAATATGGCAGCAAGAATTGGTGCTAATGCATCATAGTCCTTAGAAGGGGGGGGATATTCCTGAAAAGTAGAGGCAATTCTATCAGTTGATGGGCAGAATCCACTGCTAGGATCCTTATAGGATTTTGATTGCCAAGGGACCGTAGAGATCATTCAGTCCAAGCCTCTTCCCTCCCTCAACTTTACAGAGAAGGAGACTGAGGCACAGAGAGAGGTAACAATAGTGACCCAAGTTTACACCCCTAGTAAGCAAGAGACTTGGTATTTGAACCCAGAGCCTCTCTCTCCAAATTCAGGAATCTTTCAACTATTTTCCACAGATATAATTGACCTAGATTGTAACAGAATGTTTGACAAAGTCTCTAATGCTGTCTCTGTGGGGAAGGATAAGAGAGATGTACACTAAGCAATAATACAATTATGTAGATTAGAGCTGCTTGTCTGACTGTGTAACTAATCATTCATGATTCTAGATCATCTTGGCAAGAAGTCTCCAGTGGAGTGCTTCAGGGATCTATGCTCAGTCCTTGACCATTGAAAATTTTCATCAGTGACTCAGATAATGAGTTCTGCTTATCAGATGTGCACTCAACACAATGTTTGAAGGTATAACTAAGATTTTGGATGAGAAGGTTCTGATAAAAAAAAATTTGCTTGATTGTCCGGTGCCTCTTTTTGTATCTCCAGCACATAGTTGGCACTTGATAAATGTTTATTGATTGATTGTCTAGATTGCTAGATTGCCAACTAGAACATTGGGCTGAATATAATATGAAAGTTAATAGAAATAAATGTAAATTCCTATACTTGGGATGAAAATTTCAATTTGCTAGGGAAGCTAAGGTTAGGGAGTTCACATGTAAAGATATGGAGGATTTACTGTAGCAATTTCAATATGAGTTGGTAGCAAGACATGGTAGCCAAGAAATGTAATGTAATCCTCGTCTGCATATGGAGGTGATAGTGCCATTGTGTCCTTCCTTAGTTGGATCAGTTAGAGGATTGTGCCCATTTCTGGGCAACAACTCTTAGGAAAAGTTGAAAAGCGACCAGAGGAGGGTGACCAGAATGGTAAAGATTATTGAGTTCATGCCATGAAAGAATTAGCTGAAAGGAACCTGAGATGTTAATCATGAAGAAGAGTCAGTCATCAACATTTATAAAGCATCTGTGCTTTGCTAAGCCTCAAACATACAAAGAAAAGAACTAGATGGCCTCTCCCTCTACCCTCAAGAAGTTTACAATCTAATAGGGAAAGGCAATGAACAAAGGAAAGAGAAAACACAGTTGAGGGAGAGGAAGGAATGGAGGGAAGTTATTTGGAGGATGAAAAAGTTGTTTGGTGGATGGAAAATGAAGAGATTAATGACCTGGACATAAAGTCCTGGAAGCTCCCTGCTCTCTATCATTCGATGACAGGGAGGCAGCAGCCCCAGGGTCTGAGGGGACTGACTATGATGATGACAATGATGCCAGAACCAGAAATGAAAGATGAAGAGGTTCCTGGGGCAAGAAGGAATATGGAGAAGAACCCAGCTGGGTGGAACCTGAGGACTGGTATGAAAAGTATTTGTAGCAGAATCACAGTGTTCATGACACATATCTTTGCACACTCTTAGAGTCCCAAGTATCTGAAGGGTGGTCAACCAGAAGAAATGAATGTGTCCTGCTTGATCTCAGAGAGCAGAACTAGGGTCCTCTGGTAAAAGTTGCAAAGATGGTAGATTTAGGCTTGAGAAATGTTTTAATAGCAACAGCTGTCCCAAGCCAGAAGGGGCTGATTTGGGAGTTAATGGTTTTCCCCTTATTTGAAGGGTTTTTTTTAGGTTTTTGCAAGGCAAATGGAGTTAAGTGGCTTGCCCAAGGCCACACAGCTAGGCCATTATTAAGTGTCTGAGACCGGATTTGAACCCAGGTACTCCTGACTCCAGGGCCGGTGCTTTATCCACTACGCCACCTAACTGCCCCAACTTGAAGTTTTTGAACAAAGGTTGGATGAGTACTGGATGAGGTGGGTTGCAGAATTATCTTTATTCATGTCCCAGTGGGATCAGGGGGCCTGTAAGGTCACCTCTAATTCTGTATAATAAACTCCCTAAGGTCATGGCAAATGGCAGTCATAGTTTGAACCCAGATCTTCTGATTTCAAAACCAACTCTGCTACCTTTTTACCAAGTTATCCATTTAATCTCACAGGATTTTTATGAATACAACATATGTAAAGAATTTTGTCCTTGTAAAATTCTACAGGCTGTGGTGAATAGAAGCAATTGTCTATGTCATTATTATGGCAAAGGTGGGGTGCCTATTCAGGCTTCCTGAGTCCATTTTCCAATACACCACAAAGTCTAAGAATGAGCAGAAAGATTAGGTTTTATCTTTTGCAAGGAGAAGGCAAAGGGGCTAAAGCTGGTCTCAGGATATATACTGCTCTGTCCAGATAAAGTTGATGTCAGAGACAGAAACAATGATAACTTCTCAGGAAATCTCGACTCTGATGGGTTTCTATTTCCCTCTTGACACACTGGAGGGCAAAAGCAATGAACCATTTATGGTCTGATTGGTTCACTTGGCTAGGAATTGTAGAAGCTGTGGCAATAAGACATAGCTCTTAGAAGGGATGCTTCAAACGGGATGGAAAAAACTAGTTATAGTCAGGCTACAGGAGAACCTGATGTTCTAGTTAGAGAATTGTCTCAGGGACTGTTAGCCCTGGCTTTATGTCTCCAAGGCCAGGTTCAAATGTGAGTTCAGTGCTACGTCCGTCAAACCTGGTTTACCCCCCGGGGGGAGATGGGGGAAGAATCTCTTACCTCACTGTTAACCTACCAGGGCGGCCTGGTCTCTACTCCATCTAATTTGATAATTCGAGGAACATTTTTTTTTAAATACCTCCTTTGTGTATGTTACTATCAAGCACATTGTTTGGTTCACTGTTTGGATAAGGCAGGGCCCCTGGCTTCATGGAGTTTAGCCCCAGTGGTAATGCTTTTGGAAGGATTACCTCTTGTCCTGGGGTAATCCTCCCCAGGTGTCATCTAAAGCCTCCGTGCTTTAGGAATGCCGCTTGGTTAGAAGATTCACGGCGTATCCCATACAATTCTATTCTATACTGCCCTAACTATCCTATTCCATCTCATACCATCTTGTCCCGCCCCGCCCCGCCCTGCCCCACCCTGCCCCACCCCGCCCCGCCCCGTCCCATCTGGCCACTGAAGAAGAAAGTGAGGTTGCTGATTTAGTATAGCGCCCCTTCATTCAAAGAATCCGATTCATGTGCTTTTCATAATATCTATTCCCTGATGTCATGGTCTTGGAAAACAAAGAGCAAGCATCATCCTACCCTAACCTGCCCCGCCCTGCCCCGCCCCGCCCTGCCCCGCCCTGTCCTATCCAATCCCACCTATCTATCCTCTCCTACTCAAATTAGTCCCACCCCACCCCCACCCCATCCTGTCGCACCTATTTTATCTTCTTCCATCCTCCCCCAGCCCAGCCCAGCCTGTCCTGTTCTACTCATTCTCTTACATTTGACCTTATTGAATTCCATTCAACAAACATTTGCTAAGGTTTAGTATGTATTAGGTCCAGAGCCGGATGATACAAAGACGCAAAAAGACAAGTCCTGCCTTCGAGGCCTTTATATTTATCAGGAGTCATAAGGAAGGTGCACAAATACTGCAAATCAATCAATCAAACAACAGGCACTTATTATTAATCCTACTATGTGTTCTGGACTGTGTGAGGCCCTGTGGACACAAAGGCAGGAAAAAACCCCAAAATTACCCTTGAAGAGCTGAAATGCTGCTGGGTTTATAATAAGGACATCAATTAGATTGTGTCGAAAAGAATCAAGTTGCAAGTTAAAGCAGGGCTTGGCGAGGGAGGCAGAGAGAGTCTGAGCAGCTGGAAGAAGCAGGAAAGGCTACACAAGAAGGCGGAAACAGTAAGTATTTGCACCATGATGCCAAATGGTTTCAAGAGAAATAATACTCTACAATTCCAAGAGTACTCTGTTTGGTGTAGAGTCAATGAGCTGACAAGCTTTTATTAAACACTAACTTTGCTCCAGACTTTGAGTTAAGCACTAAGAATGAAAGAAAAGTTTTTTTTAAGTCTCTGCCCTTAAGAAACTCACATACAAATTGTCTGATCGACATGTGATGACAGTGATGATGTCTTACCTTTGTTAATGAAGAAGACCATGACCTTCGGGAGCTGATGCCATGACATGCACATGAATTGGAGCTGAATGAGGGGGTCCTGTGCCAAGTCACCAGCTTCCCTTTCTCCTCCAGTGACCAGATATAAATTTTGGCAGCTAGGTGACTTTAGTGGCTAACTTCAGACAAGTCATTTCAACCTCTGATCAACACGCACATAATTAGTTACACATAAGGAAGAAAAGGAAGAAAACAAACATTACCATTTGCCAGGCACTATCTCAGATTTTGTCTCATTTAATATTCACAGCTATACGGGGAGGTAAGTGCTATAATTATCCTCATTTTACAGTTGCAGAGGGGCAGCTATGTGGCAGTGGATAGATCACTGACCCTGGAGTCAGGAGGACCTCAGTTCAAATCTGGCCTCATGCACTTAATAATGACCTAGCTGTGTGGCCTTGGGCAAGCCACTTAACTCCATTGCCTTGCCAAAAAATACAGTTAAGGAAACCGAGGTAAGCAGAGTAAAGTGACTTGCCCAAAGTCACACAGCTAGTAAATGTCTGAAGCTGGATTGGAACTTAGGTCTTCCTGCCCCCATGTCCAGGACTCTATCCACTATGCTGGTTCATTAAAACTATATGAGAAATGAACCAAGCACATGGCCATTTGAAAGGCGCCATTTCATCTGGGAGGCCAAAAAAACCATCTGCACATTGTCAGTTAAAGTCCATTCCTAAAGGAAGCAAGGGAAACCAGGTTTGGGTGGGTGGGTGGGTTGGGGGGAAACCACCAGGATTAAGGCACTATCAGAAGGTAGCTGGTTGTGTTCAAGGCCAGCGCACTGGATTGTAGAGCAGACTGAGGGGAGTCATATCATAAGAAGCCTGAAACAGTAGGAAGGGTCAGGGTGTGAAGCATTTAAATAGTCAAAGAGATTTTCTATTTGATTCAGGGGGTAATAGGAAATCAATGGAGCTCTTTTGAGCAGAAGAATGATATGGTGTCTCTTGATCATCACAACTAACCTTTGAAGGAGACTCTTTTATTATATCCATATTTCTGATGAAGAAAGTACAGATCTGATCATGTGATTCTCCCCCTCTCAACCAAATCTATTGCCTCTTGGATTAAAATAAAATAAAATAAATTCTTCTGCTTAGATTTTAAAGTCCTATACTGCCTGACCCCACCCTGTCTTTACTCCTCTATCACCCTGATTCAGCCAAATTGGTCTTATCTCTTTTTTATACTCCCTATATTCCAACCCTGCTAGGGCTGTACCTTGGTACTGGCTGTCTCCTATGACTGGAATGTACTCCCTCCTTACTGCCTCCTCATTGCAGCCCTCTCTACCTTCAAGAGTCAACTTAAATATGGTAATCTGCTTGAAGCCTTTCCTAATACGACCCCCAAAATGCTAGTATTCTTCTTCCTAAATGACCTCATTAAACTACCTAAACTACTTTGTATGTGTGTTTATATGTATATATTTAACTTCATTTTCATGCTATCTATATTTTACACAACATAATTTTAAGTTTAATCTGCATTTTCAACATTTTCTCCATTATTTTCTTCAAATTGAACTTTTATTGTGTTTTTCCAATTACATGCAATGGTAGTGTTTCAACATTCCTCCATTTGCAAATTTTGAGTTTCACATTTTTCCCTCCCCCCCTCCATGGTAGTGAAAGTCTGGTAAAAGCTGAACATGTACATTTGGGTTTAACATATTCACATATTATTTGTGTTGTGAAAGAAGAATTAGAACTAAGAGGAAAGGGGAAAAAACAGAAGATAGAAAGGAAAAACATAAAAGTTTTAAAAATGTGAACATGGTATTCATTCAGACTCTGTGGCTTTTTTGTCTAAATGTGGATGTCATTGCCCATTGCTGGTGACTCAGGATTTTCTTTGATCACTGAATGGTTGAGAGGAGTTGCATCCATCATAGTTGATCATCTCATGATGTTGTGAATGTGTACAATGTTCTCTCTTGGTGCTCGTGCTATCTGTATTTTTATATGAAGTACTGGTCACCTGCCCCATTAAAATGTAAACTCATTTCAAGGAGGAATTGTTTCAATTTTTATACTTGTATTCTCAGTACCCAACAGAGTGACTGGCATCCAGTACATACTCAAAAGGGTCATTGATTCAGACATGCAGGACCTAGGTCCTTGATATAATAGAGAGCTGTCCTTGGTATTTTCTCCAGATCAGGGAGGGGACCTGACTGCTATCATCTGAGGACTACCCAGCCCACCTCTCTGGTGAAGAATGTCCTCAAGGGAAGTTCTCTGTATCTCTTGGCTTGACTGTTTGAAAAGTGTACCAAATCCATAAGGATTGACTGCAGGGAGTAATCTGGGCTTGGGTGATCTCTGGGGAAGGATTTTAATAACTTAATAGGCCCTTTTCATCTCAAATTTCTGTGGCTCCTGGGCAGACTGATTAATGGAATGATAGCTCCAGCACATCCCCAGGGCTCTATAATCTTGGGACAGCATCATAAGTTGATTTGTATCAGTCTAGAGACCCATCCACTCTTCCTCTTAGGCCTTGTTCACTTTCTAAAGGACATCAGCTTAGCACTCGGTCTTTTATGAACCTGCCAAAAATACTGCGGGGGCTTTGGAAAATGAGACGAGAACAGGCATTTTCCTCCCTCTGCTTCTAGTTTTGATGGATTTCAGTCAAGGTGATTTTTTTTCACAGTCCTGTGGGGGATTACCTCATTTCTCTGGCATCTTTGGGACCATCTCCCTGAATACAGGTGCTCTTAAATGTCTTTTCTTTGGAGTGGGAGGGAGAGAACTGATACTTGTTACTACAAAAGGGAGGGGAGTTTCCAACATGAAATTCAGGAGGGAGATGACACTACAGTACAATAGTTCTGGCTCCTGATAGAAGAGTCCATAATGATCTAACTGTGATCTTTTTGTCACTCATGATGGTAAGGGTAGACTTGAACCTGTTTTTATCTGATTCTTGAATGACTTGACTCTAATATCTTTCAAATTCAAAAAGAAAGGAGAACACTAACACAGTGCTCAATACTAAGTGTAACAACCACACTCAGCTAGAAAAGAGATTAAAAACATCTTCCTCCTTTTGGTAGAGAAGTGAGGGACTATGGAAGAGAATCATCACATACTCATATCAGACTGATTATTTTATTGGTTGGTTTTACTTCATTGTTGTTTTGTTAACAAGGGAGAGTTCACATGGGAATTTATTTTTTTTAATCTTTTTATTTTTATTTTTTTAGTTTTAGTTCTTGCAAAGCAATGGGGATAAGTGACTTGCCCAAGGCCACACAGGTAGATAATTTATTAAGTGTCTGAGCCCGGATTTAAACTCAGGTACTCCTGACTCCAGGGCCGGTGTTCTATCCACTGTGCCACCTAGCTGCCCCCCACATGGGAATTTCTAGAAGGCAAGGACTATATTTGTCTTTCTTTATATTCCAACCACATGGTTCAGTGACTGGCACAGAGCAAGCTCTTAAAAGATCTTTGTTGACTGCTTCATTAGTGTGTAGTTGAGAGGAAAGAGAGGGGAACTATAATCAAAAATGAAAATAGGGGCAGCTAGGTGGCACAGTGGATAGAACACCGGCCCTGGAGTCAGGAGTACCTGGGTTCAAATCCGGTCTCAGACACTTAATAATTACCTAGCTGTGTGGCCTTGGGCAAGCCACTTAACCCCATTTGCCTTGCAAAAACCTAAAAAAAAATGAAAATGATATAGGAAAGCCAGCAATAAGACTTTTTTCATAAATTAGGTGGGAACAAGGTCATTAACAGACAATATAAGTGATTAACACAAGGTCAAATACAGGTATAACTTTAGAGGAGAACCCAGGACAGAGAGTACTTTAAAAGCATTGTAGATAATTGGTTGTTGAGAATTGGCTGTAGTATTGTAAGAAACAGCATTAAAATTTAGGCTACTAGATGGAAATTCCTTGAATTACTCACTCAATCAATGAGCCACACTATGTTATAGGAACTTTACTCTAGGCTGAGAAGACAAAGACAAAAATGAAACAATTCCTGCCCTCAATATGGAACACCCACTCAGGGACCATTTAGTCAAGTTCAACTTGCATTTGTGGGCTGGCTTCAAAGAAAGTTTACTTCTCCCTTTGGGGTTCTAGGACTAACTCCCAAAGGCCTATTATAGCTCATGACTCCCTATCCAGTGTATTCCCCATTGATTATCAGGCAGAGTAAAATTAGCTTTTAGAAAGGATATTTATTGAATCCACAAAGCAAGGACAGTTGCAATAGAAAATAATCTCTCCAACCAGGAATAAACTCTTTCCCTGGGGAAAATGGGCTTAAACTCAGAGAGTCAAAGGCTAAACTTATAGCTCTGATTTATTGGATGTTATTTTCTTTGTAGAATCTTAGGAAATTCTCTTTAAGAAATATAGCTATCTTTTTTACAATCAAGTGTTTTCTCTCTCTCTCTCTCTCTCTCTCTCTCTCTCTCTCTCTCTCTCTCTCTCTCTTTCTCTATTTCTGTCTCTGTCTCTACCTCTCTGTCTGTCAGAGGGTAAATGCCCTTTTAGAATTGTGAAGCTGCCTTTCTTTGGGTATGTTATAACTACCCTGAGGATACTGAAACTAAACCCTGTTGTTATAGGAATATCTCTCTCATGGATCCCCTGAATTGAGAGAGAGAGAGAGAGAGAGAGAGAGAGAGAGAGAGAGAGAGAGAGAGAGAGAGACAGAGAAATACAGAGACAGAGATGGAGAAAAAGCACTTGATAGTAAAAAGAGAATCTGGTAAAAAAGTCAAGGGAGTGAGTACAGGAGAGACACACACTGATTTGGAAGACAGGAGTTGTAGCAGGGCCCAGGCTGGTGGGTTTCAAGGACAGGTCTGTTTAACTCTTGAGTTCAGCCCTTTATCTTCTAGGCTCTATACTATAATTTCAGTGGGGGGTAGAGAAAGGTCAAGGTAGAGTAGTCAGCTTGTAATTTTCTGTGACGATCCAGAGGCCCCCAGAAAATATACTCTAGAACAGGGGAGGAAAAAGGAACAATGAAATTGAGTTCTAGATCTGGACTACTCAAGTTATAACAGTTCTACTCCCTTTCCATTTTCCATTAGGCATCCAATGCTGTTTAGTTGTTTCTATCATATCCAACATTTTTGATTACATTTGGGATTGTCCTGGCAAATATAGTGGAATAGTTTGCCATTTCCTTCTCTAGCTCTTTTTACAGATGAGGAAACTGAAGTTAGGTGACTTGCCCAGGGTCTCTGACCAATTTGCTATTCCTAAAACAAAGTGCTCCATCTCTTGATGGCTAAACCCATGCTCAGTGTGATCTCCCTCCTCATCTTTATCACTTAGGTTACCTGCCTCCCTTCAAGTCCCAGATTAAATTTGACATTCAACTGGAAGTCTTCTCTAATCCCTTGAAATCCCTTTGCTGATTACTTGCAGTTTATCTTATATATTGCTTGTTTGCACACTGTCATTTGCATGTCGCTTCCATCAAATGGTGAGCTTTTTGTAGACAGGGTTAATCCTTTACTTTTCTTGATATCCCCAGCGCATAGCACACTGCCTATCCCAGATTAAGCACTTGATAAATGTTTAGCGACTGCATGATTGGCCCTTCTTGAATCTGTAGCACAACCTGCAGGGTTCTGAGTTCTTCAGAGCACCATCTTGCTTCTTTTGTTGACTGTGAGTCGGTATTCCATCTAAGGCAAAAGGAACCAGTCTGCTCCCTACCAAAAGTGCTCCTGAGGATATTGTACCTTCTCTTATTTTTCTCTCTAATCCCAGGTCTAGGGGTCAGGGTGAGGCCTCTCTTTGACATGAGTCAATGAAAAACTTTCACAAGCTTCCCATCTCTAGAAAATTGACCTGCCTTCCATATTTCTCCAGCTACATGGATACACAAAGACCCAGATATGAACTCCACTCTCTCAAGATCATGAAAAACCCATCCTCTTCTCTCAAGAGCAAGGATGTCGGCTGAAGAAGAAATATAGAGACTTACAACTTTGGGAAAGGGGGCACCCCACAGGATGCTACAGGTAAGGATTATTCAGTGAAAGATCCAGAGTTGACCTTCCCTTGTGCTTTCTATTATGGCAGAGCTCCACTGTACTGAGTGGCCAGGAACCAGGATCTCTGTAATCAGTACCAAAGGTTATCTTATGTTGGTGCATATAGCTGCCAAATTGCTACTTCCCTGTGGGAGGAATGCCATGCTTAACAATAAAAGCTGGCATTCATATGGCCATGTAGAGCTTTCTTTGGAGAAACTGATTCATTAACCTAAAATGGATTAAGGGTGGAAGTATATTTAGACTCCAGGCAGAACCTGCATGGGGCAACAGAGGATTGATGCAACCAGCACATGGTCAACTTCATACTGTAGAAATCATCCAGTCCAACACTGATTTTTTTTTCACAACAGAGGTAGCCCCATGTCAGTTTTGCTGTGCCCATATAACACATCATCAACTGAAGTCCAAGGAGGCTTTGTGAATCTCCCAAATTCACACATGTAGTTATAAGGGCCATGAGCTGATAGTTGATAGAACAAAACTCCCTCTTTTTTATAGAATATCAGAGCTGGATAGAACTCAGAGATTATCTAGTCTAGCCCCTCACATTCCATTTAATTCAATACTTAATACAAGTAAGTGACTCAGTGGGTAGAATACTGGATTTGGAGTCAGAAAGACCTGAGTTCAAATCCTGCCTTAAATACTTATAAACTCTGTGATCTTGAGTAATTTGATTTGATTTCTTTGGGTATACCTCAGTTTCTTCATCTGTTAATTGAGGAGATTGGATTCTGCCTCTAATATGCCATATGGTTCTAATTCTATGAAAGACAGAGAAACAAACAGACACACACACACACACACACACACACACACATATATGTATATATATGTATATATATATATATATATGTAGAGAGAGAGAGAGAGAGAGAGAGAGAGAGAGAGAGAGAGAGAGAGAGAATATCAGTATTGTGTGAGGTAGATGTTATTCTCATTTTACAGTTGAGGAAACTGTGGCTGAGATTAAATGACTTACCCAATCAAGATTTCATGCAATTCCAATATACTTTTACTCCACAATACTGCCTCTGCAGGTATAGTGAAAAGAAAATCCCAGGAGTCTGATTTCCAGTTCTGCTTACTTGCCTACAAATGTCACTGCTTGTGGCTTGTAAGTCTTCCCCTTTGACATTCCACTCTAAAGTCCTTTCCACAAATAGCCCTTCTATGAAAATTTTTTTGGACTTTTCCCAAGCTCTAGGAAGGAAGTTTTGATCATGGCCACAGTAGCTTAAACCAACAACAGAAAGTAGTCCTCACCATTGGACTGTATTCATGAGGATGGAGACTAATGTAGAACTCAATTCTTTCCCAAATAATGATGCCTTTCCCCATTATTAAGCCCTCATTGATCTCAACAGCTCAGCAAATGTGACTTTCCATTGGATAGATGCCAGCAACACAGTCAATGGGATTTTCTGGATTGGGAACCATAAGATAACTTCTAATGTGATTAAAAGGTCCATATGGCATTGAAGGAAGGGGGGAGAGACACTTTTATTCCAAGGGACAATTAGCTCCTTATTCTTATGCAAAAATAAGGAGCTATTAAGAATTTTCAGAAATGTCAAGAATATGAAGCAGAAAAAATTTGGACAGAAATCTTAAGAGATAAATAAAATGAACAGGCATTCAACTTGGCTTGGTAGGAATCACACAGAGAAGAAAATTCTACCTAGGCAGTGGGGAAACAGTTTATTAGTGCACTTTTCCCCACAGCAGGACAAAAAGAAGAGAAACCAGTAAAAACAGTCTCATTAAAAAATTATGACTCTTCTCTCTGATCTTCTTGAGTTCACCTGAAGATAAATGGCCTTCTTAAAAGTGGTCCTTGGTCTGCAGTAGGAACATAAAGTCATTTTTAAGTCGTATCCTCTGAAAGCCCTCCTTGTATTAACTAAATAGGGAATTATGTTCATGGTGCTAAGTGTTTGCTTTTTTTAGGTCTGAAAAGAGCTAAGGGATTTTTCTGATGATTCTGTAGGATCTGACTTGGGGATAGTAAGTGATTTCTTTACCCTATTTCCCCAAGAATCCCACTACTTTCATTTAAAAATAAAGCAGTTTGACTTGAAATAATGAATAACTTTTGCAAAGGAGCAGGATAAAAAATAAACCTACATAAATCATCAGATATATATATATATATATATATATATATATATATATATATATATCCTTCTCTAGCTCTTTTTACAGATGAGGAAACTGAATTTAGGTGACTTGCCCAGGGTCTCTGACCAATTTGCTATTCCTAAAACAAAGTGCTCTATCTCTTGATGGCTAAACCCATGCTCATATATTACCCACAAAACCCAGAAGCAAGAGATAAAAAGAGAAATTCCATTTAAAGTAACAAAACAAATATTTGGGAGTCTCTCTATCAATTCAAATCCAGTAAATATATGAACACAATTTCATGATACTTTTTTTTAGATTTTTCAAGGCAAATGGGGTTAAATGGCTTGCCCAAGGCTGCACAGCTAGGTAATTATGAAGTGTCTGAGCCAGATATGAACCCAAGTATTCCTGACTCCAGGGCCAGTGCTTTATCCACTGTGCCACCTAGCTGCCCCTTCATGATACTTTTCACACAAATAAAGTCAAATCTGAAACAATTGGGAAAATGTCACTTGTTCATGGGTAGGTTGAGCTAATAGAATAAAAATGACAATTCTACCTAAATTAAGTTACTTATTCAGTGCCATACCACACTGCCAAAAATGATTTTACAAAGCTAGAAAAAATAGTAACAAAATTCATCTGGAGCAACAGAAAGACAAGAATGTAAAGAAATTAATGGAAAAATGCAAAGGAAGATGGCTTAGTCTTACCAGATCAAATGCTATATTATAAAGCATCAGTCATCAAAACTGTCTGACATTGGTAAGAAATCAAGTGATAGTTCAGTGGAATAGATTAAGTATAAAAGAAATAGTATTAAATGATTATATATGATTTGATAAACTCAAAGACTCCAGTTTCTGGTATAAAAAGTCACTATTTGACAAAAGCTTCTGGGGAAAATGGGAAAATAGCATGGCAGAAACTAAGTACAGATTAACATTTTGCACCCTCTTCCAAGACAGGGTCTAAATGGGTATAAGGATTTAGCCATTAAAGTTGATACCATAAGCCAATTAGGAGAACAAGCAATAGTTTAACTGCCAGATCTATGGAGAGGGGAGAAGTTTAAGTCCAAACAAGAGAGACAGAACATTATAAAATGCAAAAATGGTTCATTTTGATTACAATAAATTAAAAAGGTTTTGTACAAATAAAACCAATACAACCCAGATTAGAAGGAACACAGAAAGCTGGGAAACAATTTTCACAGCTAGTACTTCTCATAAAGAACTCATTTCTAAAACATATAGAGAACTAAGTCAAATTTATATGAATACAAATCATTCCCCAATAGAATGGGGAGGATATGAATAGACATGTTTCAGTTAAAGAAATTAAAGCTATTATAAGACCTTTTCCAATAAGTTGTTTCCCCAACATATTTCAAAATTCTCTGAAAGATTACAATCCCCTAAGCCTAAACATAAAACTAGGAAAAAGCCATGCTCACTAAACTTATTTGCCACTGTTATGGAGGTCTAACAAAGGTACCAAGTAGAAGAGAAATCCTCTATGGATGTAGAGTTCCTCTGGAAAGAGATGGTATTATTGATAGATGGATGGCATTGTTCTCAAACATTAAAATATCACAAATATTCTGAGCCTAGGGGAAGATTAATAATAACCCAAACATTTGATTTTGCTATCTACACAGAACAGATCAAGTGATTATATTTAGAATGTCTTGGGGCAGCTAGGTTGTCCAGTAGATAGAGCACCCGTCCTAGAGTCAGGAGTACCTGAATTCAAATCCAACCTCAGACACTTCATAATTACCTAGCTGTGCGGCCTTGGGCAAGCCACTTAACCCCATTGCCTTGCAAAAATACTAAAAAAAAGTCTTGTCCAATTTAGTATTCACTTATATGGACCATTGCAATGCATGCAATGACCTATTTTCTTCAAACTATCAATGTTAGGGCAATGAAATAAAGAATGAAATGAATTGTAGGATTAAAAATGAATATATTGCAAAAGACAATGGGGTACAGGGTTGGGTGAGAAGAGGCTGAAACATAACCGATGAGGAATTGCAAAGAATGGAAGTAAATAACTTCAACACAGAATTGTATGATGGAAAGAGAAAGTGGATTCTTCATGTGTCAAAGGCAAAGGACAGCAGCTGGAACCAGTGCTTACTCTTGAGATAACAGGAAAAAGTGAAAGCCACAGTTTGTTGAGTGAACACCCTTGTGACTGTCTTAGGGGAATACATGGGATGAATTATAGGTAGTGTTGGAGAGAATTTCCAGATTTATGGAACTGCAGCTATATTTGAATTTTTTAAAACATTGTTTATATTTTTCAAGTTTGCATTTGGTCTCCCCTTATAGACCTTAAGTTTCCTTGAGTAGAGATTGTTTTACAGCTTTCTGAGCTCCTTCTAATCTGCGTTGTATTGTTTTTATTTGTACAAAACCTTTTTTAAATTTACGGTAATCAAAACAATCCATTTTGCATTTTATAAAGCGCTCTCTCTCTTGTTTAGTCTTAAGTTTCTTAAGTAGGAATTGTTTACATGTTTTATGTTTTCATTTGGTCTCCCCTTATAGAACTTAAATTTCTTAAGTAGAGGTTGTTTCCAAGCCTAGATCTATATTGATGGAGATGATACATGGCATGGTGGAAGGGGTAGATTAAAGTGTTTAGACTCAGATGTTGGCTAGAACCTTAAGCAAATAGCTTGCCCCCTTTTAGGCTTCAGTTTTCCTATCTATAAAAGAGGTTTGGATTCAGTAATTTCTAAATTTCCTAACCAAGTTGTAAATGTTTTAACACCTGACTCAAAGACAAGGATCACACAGGATTATTCTGTCTCTTAAGTCTAGACAATTAGCAAAATAAATATTCATTCAAATAAAAAAAGAAATTAAAGTTATCTACAGTCATATGAAAATGCTCTTAATCATTATTGATTAGAAAATTGCAAATTAAAGCAACTCTGAGGTACCACTTCATACCTATTAGATTGGCTAAAATGGCAAAAAAGGGAAAATTGATTAATGTTGGAGAGGATGTGGGAAAACTAATTCACTGTTGGTAGAATTGTGAAGTGATCCAACCATTCTGGAGAGAATTTGGAAATATGCCCAAAGGGCTAAAAAACTATGCAAAGTCTTTGATCCAGACACTATATCCCAAAGAGATCATAAAAAAAGGGGGAAAAGACTCAGATGTACAAAAATATTTATAGCAACTCTTTTTGTAATAGCAAAAATTGGAAAGTGAGGGAATGTTGATCAATTGGGGAATGGCTTGAACAAGTTATAGCATATGAATATTATGAAGAACTATTGTTCTGTAATAAATCATAAATTAGTAGATTTCAGAAAAAGCCTGGAAAGATTTGATAAATTGATGATGAATAAAGTGAGCAGAACCAGGAGAACATTCTACACATTAACAGCAACATTGTGAGATGACCAACTCAGCTCTTCTCAACAGTTCAGTGATCAAGAACAACCCTATGAGACTTATGGTGGAAAATCCCACCCACATGGAGCTAGAATACAGACCAAAACATACTATGTTCACTTTTTAAAACTTCTTTTATGTTTCTTTATTTCTTTTGAATGTTTTTTTGCTTTAGTCCTGATTCCTCTTTCATAACATGACTATTATGGAAACATGTTAAATGTGGTTCTACATATACAAGCAATATCACATTACTTATTGTCTTGAAGAAGGGGGAGGGAAGGAAGGGTGATAGAACAATGTAGAACTCAAGAACTTACAAAAAGATGAAAAGTTGAAAAACTATCTTTTCATGTCATTGGAAAAAAATTTTTCATAACATTTAAAAAATAAAGCAGTTTGGTAATTTTATTTTCCTTGGAAAACTTGAACATGATGCAAGAGAAAAAAGACCAGTTTCCAAAAAGTTTTTGTACATGCAAGAGTGAGATATTGAAGGGTTGTCTCCTAGACTATTTAAAGAGTTGTTATTTGGGATAAGGATTAGCCATTCATTCATTTATTTAAAAGGGGATTGAATTCTGATGCTGAATCCAAGCATTTTTAATTAAACTTGAAGGTCCAGTTCCTTCAATTGGTATAAAAATTTAATTATAATTTTACTTTGAACTAATAATTTTCATCATATATCTATTTTCTTTGCCCTCTGTGTCAAAAATATATATATCCTAAGTAAATTGACACAGCCTGGTCCTCAGAGGTTCTTCTTAAATTCTCATCTATCTTGGTTAATAGTATTAGTAAATGGCAATTACTTCATGTGAGGCAACAATGTCTTGTCTGGGAACAAGACAGAAAAGAAAGTAATCTCTGTCCATAAGGAATTTGTGTTCAATTATGAGGAGATGGGATGGAGGGGGCGTAGAAAGTAAGAGATAAGTCAATACAAAAAAATAGACAAAGCAAAAGGAATTTTTCAGGTGGCAGGAGGTGACTAGCAAATGAGGGAAGGGTGCATACGTAGAAGGTGGTGTTTGGATTGAACCTTGGAGGAAGCAAAGGAGTTTTGTTCTCTGAGTTTCTGAGAGAGGAACTAGGAACCACAGGATGGACAGTTATATGGAGAAGAGTTTCATCTCCCATGAGGCAGGGAGCTCCCCAACATTGAAGTAGTCATGCCATGCCTAGAGGACTATTGGCAAAGAAAGAAATACCTCATGTGTGAGTCTTGCAGTTCCCTTCCCAGAAGACATACATGTGAATGTATCTGTGCATATGTATTATGGTGGCTTATACCACTTTAGGCAGGTTGTTAAGGAGAGGACTCATGGTGCTCATAGACTTCCAACTTAAGGGTTCTTAATGTGGGGTCCACCAACTAGTTTTGAAAATATTCTGATGATTGTTTCAATAGAATTGGTTTCCTTTGCAATCATACATATTTTATTTCACGAATGAGATGAGGTCCCTAAGATTCTCTAGACTACTTCCAAAGGGCCTATCATAGGAAAAAAGCAGTGAAGTACCCCCTTTTTTGAGGCTGGACTAAACACTCAGGAGTTTGGCTGAACCAGATTAAAATGTAATTGGGAAATATTTCAAAAAAGTGAATACACATACAATAGAATAGAACATGATGTTAATGTGTTTTTAAATTAATTTGTAGCACCTGGGGAGCCTTATGAGTGGCCCTTATTTCTATTTGGGTTTGATGTCACCATTACCCACAGTTGTCAATCAATCAATAAAGCATTTCTTAAACTCCTATCACATGCTAGGCACTGTGTTGTTCAGTTGCTTTCCTGAATTCATTGGAGTGGTTTGCCATTTCCTTCCTCCAGCTCATTTTTACTGATGAGAAACTGAGACCAAGAGGATCAAGAGACTTGCCCAGAGTCACACTGCTAGTAAGTGTCTGAGGCTGGATTTGAACTCAGGAAGATGTCTTCCTGACTCTAGGACCATTGCTCTACCCGGGCAACACCTTGCTGGCCATCAGATACTAGGGACACAAATTTAAAAGTGTGACAATCAAAGAACGAAGAGGCCAAACTGATAGATCAACAGACAGGTAACTTCAGTGCTCGGAAAGATCCAGGTGCTCCCTGTTGCCACTAAGAGAACATTACAAGCACTTCTGTTTGTTACTGAAAGCTCTTTGCCATCTGTGTCCAACCTATCTTTCCAGATTGGTTTCACCTGACTGACCCAACAGGGTCTACTTTGGAGCCAAGCTGACCCACTTCTTGAATGTACCATTCCATCTCCAATTTCCTTGTTTTTCACAGGTTTTCCCTATTTTAGGGCGAGCTTCTTCCTTGTCATCCCTGCCTCTTGGAGTCCCTCAGCCCATGTGCTACCTCTTACAAGAAGTCTTTCTTGCCCTTCAACCAAGAAGTGAAGATCCAGTAAATATACTGACCTATGTCTTGCCTCTGGACCCCAGAGGAGAGAATGGGGTTAATGACGTGGTACAGCTGTGCTTCACTAAATCCAAGTCACTTGCAAACTAAGACATTACTCTCTTGATGTCAATGGTTCTCTTCGAGCAGGAAGGATGAAAAGCAACAAAGGGAAGAAACCAAGTGAGCTAGATGAGGGTCAGGTGAAGGGGTTGGGAATTTCTCAAGGAGAGAATATTCCAGATGAAGAATTCTTGGAGGGAAGGAACTGAGAATGTTTAAGCTAGAGAAGACTCAAAATGCAAGGGATTGGAGGTTGTCCTGTTGTGAGGGTTTTATTCTTTTTGGTTCCAAGGGGTAGCAGTACCAGGAGTACTGGTTATGAAGCTCTAGGAAGGCAGATTTTGGTGGGTGCCTGAAGTCTTACTAAGGCCAGATGGCCATTGCTGGGGGAAAATCATGTTCAGGTATAGGTTGGTTATGACGGCTGATATCCTGTGATTTTGTGATTTTTCTTCTGCTCCTTCAAAAGCAATTAAACTGATGGGGACAAAAAAGCTCCTGCTGAGCCTGGGCAGGGACTGCCTAATGCATAGTTTCTACTGTTGTTTCTTGGCCTTCCCAGCAGGCATTTTAGAAACATGAGACAGGAGGTACCAGTACATGCCCTGCTTCTACTACAAATGAAGAAAAATAGCCTAAAATGAGACTGGACCAAGGCTCTGTTTGAAATATTCTTCCTCTTAGGTCCTGTGATGTATTGGGTCATTTCTATCCCAGTGCCCTCTGGGGAAAAGAGGCATCTACACAGACTCTTGAGAAGAAGGAAAAAAAAGTGAGAACTATTTTCCTGTATGTGTGTGTGTATCTGCTGTCACAAAGCTCCTTTAGATATATGTTCCAAGCTCTTTCACTTCAAGGATCTCTTTTGATCTCCACAAAAAAAAAGCTATGTGGAAGGCATCTAGAGGTAACATCATTCTTCATTGTGATGACCTTTAAAGCTGGGCTCTGTTCTTATGGATTAGGTTAGGTGGAGACACCTTACCCTGGACCACAAAGCTCGGTACAGGGAGACTAGAAACCAAGTCTTTCAGGTCTGATTCGATGTCAGATGCTCTTAACTTGGGGTCCATGGAGGGGGGTGGGAGCTGTGACCTGGGATGGGAAAAAGCCTTAAATATTTAAATCATTTTGTTTTTCTTCCTAGCTTAGGAGCCTAGACTGGGGGTGAAGGAGGTGGTTGAATTCCATAAGTGGTTGAATCTAGATAGAGATAGAGTCAGCCTCCTAGTAGATATTAGCTGTGGGACCCTGGGCAAGTTACTTTGCTGTTTTGATTCTCAGTTTCTTCACCTATTAAATGGGTGTTGTGAATATCACATTTGCTCTTAATTTGAGAGAAATAAGCCAGTTTCAAAGTGGCTTTATACCTCAAAATAGAGAGCAGGAGCGAGATTCTAAGTAGCTGTCTCAGAGTATTTTAAGGGCTGTCATGTAATGTGTACTAGGGATCATTGCAAAGTGCTTTTACAAACTTTAAAGAGCTATATGTGTGTCAGCTACTATAATCATGATTTCCTGAATAGTGAGGCTTTAGACAGAGGAAGGGACTTTGTGCTTGGGTGCCAAGATTCTAATGATCCATAACCCCACTCATCCCTACTCATCAGTTATCCTTGGGGGTTAAGGCTCCCCCAAGCTAGAAAATCTGCATAACATTTCATATCAGTCTGATTTATTATGGGATTTAAAGATAAAATTTGTTGATATTATATAATATCTACATATATTTTATGCATTTCTGAGTTTTTAAACTTTTTCTGTGTCATCTGTTGACTTTTGAAAAACTCCAGGAAAATTCTCAGTTCATTCATATGCCCGTCTGAGATAGAGCAAGTTTGTGATGCGGAAGGGATAACCGTACTGTAACTATCTCAGTGAGTCCTCAATGCTCTCTTCCTTGATTCCTCCTTATGGCAGTCTACACCTAAGGCCAGGGAGATGGAACAGAGCAGAGCTCTGTTCAGAGTCATACAATTTCGATCTGGAAAGGGCTTTAGATATTGTCTTGTACAACCGGCTCATGTAAATTCCTTGAGGGCATGGATTGGTTATTTTACCTTTATCTTTGTAACCTCATTGCTTAACATATCTCACATAATAATATACTCAATAATAAATGCCTTAGTGATGATAGAGTCATAGACTTAGGGTTGGCTGAAAGCCCTAAAGCCTACCTGAGTTGGAGCCACTTCCAACCTCCTCCTATCATAGATAAGAAACCAAACCTCAGAGAGATTAGATCTGCTGCTGTTTTTTGGCCTTCCCAGCACGCATTTTAGAAACAGGAGAAAGGAGGTATCAGTGCATGCCCTGCTTCTACTACAAATGAAGAAAAATAGCCTAAAATGAGACTGACCAAGGCTCTATTTCACTCAAATTCACAGAGGTAATGAGAGAAATGATCACTTCTTTCTTACATTAATAACCAATTATTAATTAAAATTTAAAAGTTGAAATTAGAATGAAAAGGTTTTCCACTTCATTATCCTGAAACCAACTATTGAAAATCTTGGGGGAAATTTACCCAATTAGGCTGAGAGAATTGGTGAATTTCTCTTCATTTTGAGTTTGGTTGAATAGTGAGATAGTGAGGTAGAAGTGGTTTTCCTCTTTGATATGTATATTGATGAGTTTCTTTTGAACAAGACTTAGATGATTCGAGAACCTAACCCCAAGATAATGAGCCTACCTCTTATTGTAAATTCACGTACTCATTTTTAGCCTATCAGACTTGATTGCCTCAGAAATACCCATTTTTCCAAGGATATATAAATTGTGAACCTATCTTCATGATTTTCTTTGGCATTCAAGAGTGCCAATGAACATTCTTTTATTAATGAAATGCTAGAATTATAAATGATTAATTACCTAGAAACTATGTCTCTTGAACTTTTTTAAATGTCACAGTAGTAAATAATAGAGTTGGTGTTCACTTTTAACTCCAAATTAGAGTTCTCTTTCAAACATACTATTTTCCTTTTTAACTTGGAGGCTTTTTTCCCTTTTTATTAGGTATCTGTTAGTTTTATGTCATCTCTATTTCCCAATGGACTCTTCCTTTTTTCCCCCAAAGAGACATTTCCTCTGATGAAAAATAAAACATAAAGGGAAGATAGCTTAACAAAAGTAATGAACATTTTCAACCAAGTCGGACCAAATGTTATAGTGTTCCAAAGCCAAAGTCTCATTTCTACCAGTAGGAAAAGGTGCACTCTCAGATCTCTCAGCCAGACTTGGTTATTATCATTTCACAGCATTTAATTTCACTTGTGACTTGTGAAGTTCAGATTTATCTCTTGATTAACTCATTCTAATAAGGTCAAAGGGGCAAATCTTCTACTTGAGGAATTCTGCTTTTGCGAATCACAGAATAATGAATTTAGAGTAGGAAGGCACCTCCTAAGTTACAGATTCCAATCTCCTCTTTACAAATGAGAAACGGAGGGTCAGAGGGATAAAGTAACTCACCAGGGTCATATGAAGAAATAAATGGCAGAGCAAGAATCTGATTGCCAAATATGGAAAAAAAAAGTTTTCTATGTGGAAAAAGTTTTTAATTATGAGAAGAATCAGTTTGTTTATCCTACAGGATAACCAGTGGGATATGGTTCATGTGTTTCTGATCAATTGATTAATCATGCCTATCAATCTTCTCCAGGCCAGTGAGTACAAATTTAGCTCAAGGACAGTGTGGGTCAGTGGACAGAGCACTAATTTGTAGTTAGAGACTTGGGTTGGTATCTCACTTTTGCTACTTTACCTTTTGAGACCTTGGGCAAGTCACTTTTTCTACCCTAAATCTGTTAAAGATAAAGATCTGCAACATAAAAGGGTTGGACTATATGATCTCTAAGGTCCTTTCCTCTGTTGTGCATGCTGTATGCCCTCCCTACCAGGTAGTATGTCCATAATAGCCAATTACTAAATAGTCATTAATGGCTGGAATAGAGTAAAGATTGGCTTGGTTTTTTTTTTTTTTTTTTTTTTGTTTTTGTATCCCCAGGATCTGTGTGCAAGGACACATCGTAACTGGAGCTTAACAAATGTTTTTTTTTTTTTTTTTTTTTTTGAATTGAAGAAGCTGAAGCAGAGATCCCATAGCTAAAAACTGAACAGTCTTTTGAAAGACTCAAGTATGAGCCTGGGTCGGAAGTTTGAAAGGAATGCCAAGAATGTTACCAGCCAAGAACTCACCAGGCTCCACTCTGTCCTGGACTGGGGGTTTCCTAGGTAGAGGGAGGAGAATGCATTTGGAGATTTTACAGTATTTGTCTTGCAAAAAGTCACCCAGTAAAGCATACAATAGCAATTATACAAGTAAATCTGGCCAGCAGTAGGGCTGGGGTAGACTTTTTATTCTTAGAGAAGATATGTCTATCTGGTATTGCCTCTTTGAAGATGAGGTCTAAAGTTATTTTTTTTAATTTCTGGTGGTGGACAACTTTTTCCTAATTATTATCTGAGACTGACTCTAAATACATCTTGCAGAAGAAATTGGTCATGTGCAAAGGCTGCTCTGGAGATATTTACTGAAGAAGAAAACCCCAGTTATTTGTGGTGACTCATTCTTTCAACATGAATGGATTTAACACTTGTGCCAGTGGGCTTGGTGGCTTAGCTGTATTCCATTAGCTAATATCTGAAATAGTTCATAGGTCAATGGCTAGTATTTATAGAGTGCTTTATGCTCTACAAATATTATCTCATTTTATCTCATAACAACCTTGGGAAGTAAGAACTATTGTTATCCCCATTTCACAGGTGGGGAAGCTAAGGCAGAGATTAAATGACTTTCCCAGGATCTGGAGTCAAATTCATACTCAGGGTCTCCCTGTTTCAAAGTCTGGAGCTCAATCCTCTGTATCACCTAGCTGCCTATATATTAGATTCTTTTTGGGAGGGAAGGGTTAGAAATTATTAATTTAACCTTTGCATTTTTACAGAGAAAGACAGAAACCCAGAGCGATTAAGTGATTTGTCTGAGGTCACTCATGTTTTCAGTCACAGAACTGGGATTTGAGCCCATTTCAGGTGTCATTACTGGCCAGATCTGAATTGCATCTTTATTTACAACACTTTAAAATCTGCCTCCCTAACTGATCCTTGGTCCTTCAGATACACTTCACAGCCAAGGAAAAACTAATAAACCAGTCAATAAACAAATATTTATTAGGTGCTTACTGTAATTTGAACACTCCTCTTAATTTTCTAGTAGCCAGCGATTATCAGTTTGACTTTGTCTTGAGCAAAAGGGATAGGAAAGCCCCAAATTAAATAGTTCCTACCCCCCAAGCAGCTACATACTTGTCCCCAAATCTTCTCTTTTCCAAGTTAAATAGCCTCAATTGAACCAATTTTCCTATAGCCATACATGGTTTGTCAGTTTTTGCCATCCTGGTTAATATTCTCTGTGCAGACCAGAATGTCTATGAGTCCTACAAAAGTGAGAGGAGAATGATGAGGGATTCAATCCCACCAAGGATCTGCTAAAGCCCCCTGGGTTCAAAGTACAACCAAATATGACTTTTAAACAAGTCATCTACTGAGCAAAACTTGGGATGATTTGTGCACCAAAAATAAGGGGGAAAGACTCAAACTACAGTTTCAATAAAAGAGGGAAATCCCTACTGAGAGAGGGGTTAGCCGATTGGCACCTTCCCTGAATCTAGAAGTCTCTGAGAGTCATCTAGAACATCAAGGAGTTAGGTGACCTGTCCATGGTCACCAGCCAGTTTGTGTTAGAGATCTTAGAAGGAAGACCTCTAGTACTACCCCATATTGCCCCTCCAGGAAAAATTATAATAAAATCATTAACACACTCTGCCTTTGAGTTTTAAAATAAAGCTCTCCCCAATTATAAAGGCTTTGCCAACTCGGAGATCTGAAGAAAATCTTGCCCTATTGTTTCCAGTTGCTGGGTTCTGGCTTCTTAAGCTCAACTGTCAGCACTGCTTCCCTGAGAAGATAAGACTGCTCTGCTCAGTAATGGCACTCCCTGTCCCTGGATGTGGCCAGATGAGGGGGAAATTTTGATCTAGCTTGATGAATTGGAATTCATACCAAGAGATTAAAGAGGATTAATTTATGGCTCCTATTACTCTCTTCCCTCCTCACATTTACAGAATGTACTGAGCGTATTAGCTGTATGTATCCCAGGGCAGAGAATGGCAAAACTGAAGCCAGCATTTTAAAACATGCCCATTCGTTTTTTGTTGGTTTTTTGAAAAGGGAATTTATCATTTGAAACCTGAATCTCTGGTTCAGTTGTATTTGTCATGATTAACACAGGAATGTATATTCTGAGCAAATCCTTTTTATTGAAGGTTTCTTTGTCAGGAAAAAGAAAGCTTTGCTTTTTTTCTTTTCTGCCCCCCCCCCCCCACACTCAGAAAACTTGGCTCTCAGGTCTAAGAGCTGAACCAAGACAAGGCAAATTCTCAGTGATTCTCCCTAAAAGGACCCATGTTGCTAGACATTCCTTTCTTTTTACAGGTAAGTAAGGTCAGGGTGACAGGTTTGGATGTTTATCTGCAGAAACCAGTCCTGCCCGGCTAACTAGGCAGCTTTGGGCTTGGGGTGGGGGAGGGATCAGGTGCCTCAGAGAGTTAAAGCTGTCCGAATTCTAAACTTGAAATCCCCTTTTATTGAAATATAAGTGTGTTTAGTATATTCACACAGCAGTTTATGCACGTATATACAGAGAAGGCAGATTCTGTCAAATTAAAAAATTATTTTTAATAAAAAATTAAAAAAAGCAAAGTAAAGTGCATGAAACTGGGTTCTCCCCTCCCCCTTTCTCTTCTCTTTGAGGCTGGTCGCGGCTAACATCTGGGCAGGTTTGCCGGGGGTTGAGAGGGAGGAAAATCCTCTCTCTCGGATCGGGTTCGTGCAGTCCACCGGATCGTGTCCTTCCCGGGCCGAATGCCACTTTGAGGGCGGCCTCCCCGGGCTGTGCCAGCGGCCGCTCCTCCCGGCCATCAGCGACCCAGCGGCCTTAGAACAAAGAGCGCACGCGGGCCGGCTCCCGGCTCCCTGCCCGGCCTCGGTCTGGGGCGCCCCCGCCCTCCACCCCCGGCGTGGATGGGCCAAGGGGGGGAGCCCCAAGATAAAACCCAAGACAAGTCCCCTTCGCCCCAACGGAGACCCTCCGGACTTCATCCGCCCGACGGAAGGGGGAGACAACTGCCGCCCCCAGACTTCGTGGAACCGATGCATGGGAGGACCCGATGCACGGGCACTGCCAAGGCCCCGAACCGCGGAGAGAGGCTTCTGGGCAGCGTCGGCTCCGGGAGAACTTTCAGAGGGGAGGGAGAAGGCATGGAAGGGCAGAAGGGAGAGAGAGAGAGAGAGGAGAGAGGGAAGGGGGAGAGAAGAGAATGGGAGAGAGAGAAAAGCAGAAAGAGGAGAGAGAGAGAGAGAGAGAGAGAGAGAGAGAGAGAGAGAGAGAGAGAGAGAGAGAGAGAGAGAGAAATTTTGAGTGGGCAAGCCCTGTGTGGGCTGGGGTCCCGGGTGAGCTGTGGTACCGAGTGAGCTCGGGTCCCTGGGTGAGTTCGAGTCCTGGGTGGGTCCGGGGTGAGCTGTGGTCCTGGCCAGGCCCGGGTCCCGGGTGGGCTGTGGTCCCGGATGAGCTGTGGTCCTGGGCAGGCCCGGGTCCCGGGTGGGCTGTGGTCCCGGATGAGCTCTGGTCCGGGGTGAGCTGTGGTCCTGGCCAGGCCCGGGTCCCGGGTCCCGGGTGAGCTCTGGTCCGGGGTGAGCTGTGGTCCTGGCCCGGGTCCCGGGTGGGCTGTGGTCCCGGCTGAGCTCTGGTCCTGGGCAGGCCCGGGTCCGGGGTGAGCTCTGGCCCCGGTTGAGCTCTGGTCCCGGGTGAGCTGTGGTCCTGGCCAGGCCCAGGTCCCGGGTCCCGGGTCCCGGGTCCCGGCTGAGCTCTGGCCCCGGCTGAGGTCTGGTCCGGGGTGAGCTGTGGTCCTGGCCCGGGTCCCGGGTGGGCTGTGGTCCCGGATGAGCTCTGGTCCGGGGTGAGCTGTGGTCCTGGCCAGGCCCGGGTCCCGGGTCCCGGGTGAGCTCTGGCCCCAGATGAGCTCTGGCCCCGGGTGAGCTCTGGTCCCGGGTGGGCTGTGGTCCCGGATGAGCTGTGGTCCTGGCCAGGCCCGGGTCCCGGGTCCCGCCTGAGCTGTGGCCCCGGGCGGCCTGGGCTCCCCGGACGGCCCTTGTCTGGCCGCCCCCGCCCCCCGCCCCCCGCCCCCCGCGGCCCGGCGCCCCCTCCCCCCGCTCAGGGGCCGGGCCCCGCCCGGGGGCCGCCGTACTGGGCCTGGCAGCGCAGGATGTGCTCGGAGAGCAGGTCGAGGCGGCGCTGCAGCAGCTGCGCGTGGGGCCGGGCCAGCGCCGCCAGCTCGGGGAAGCGCGGCTCGCGCAGGCGGTAGAGGCGCAGCAGGCGCGCGGCGGCGTCGCGGCCCCGCTGCAGCTCCAGCACCCGCCGCGCCGTGCGGCGCCGGAACACGCAGACGGAGCGCAGCAGCGGCTCGTTGTACTTGTCCCACGTGGCCGCCAGCCGGTAGCCGTGCACCAGGCCGGCCTCGTTGTCCAGGAAGACCAGGCCGCCGCCGGGCCCGCGCCGCAGGTTGCTGGTGGCGCGCTGCATGACGCGCGGGTCCCACTGCAGGCTGAAGAGGCCGCTGACCAGGCGGTCGAAGTTGGCCGTCAGGTAGTCGAAGAGGATGAGGTCGGTCCACTGCACCAGCTCCACCAGCTCGGGCCGGCTGCGGTTGGCCAGCTCGCCGCCGCCCCCGGGCCGCAGGGGCCGCAGGCCGCCCAGGGCCGAGCGCCAGGGCGCGGGCGCCACCACCTCGGTGAGGTTGGGCAGCCAGCGCGTCAGGCTCACCACGCTGCCCTCGGCCCAGTGCGCGCCGCGCAGCTCCTCCCGCACGCGCGCCCACTGCGCGCCCCGCGGCTCCACGCGCGCCAGCGCCAGCGGGGGCAGGTGGCGCTGGAGGCCCAGCAGCCGCGCCAGGTAGTAGGACAGGGCCTCGCCCTGGATCTGCTCGGGGTTGATGCCGTAGCGCACGCAGGCGCGCGTGCCGTCGGAGAAGCGAGCCAGCCGGTTGGAGCTGCGGCCGCAGCCCCCGCGCTCCAGGGCCACCACGCGGGCCGCGCGCGCCGCCCGCAGCCAGGCCGCCGCCTGCTCCTCCGAGAAGCCGCGGGGCACCTGCTCCTCCAGGCCGCGGCTCCAGAAGATGCCGCCCTGCACGGCCGCCGCGCCGCCCGGCCGCTCCCGCCGCCGCCCCTCCGCCGCCTCGGGCCGCGCGCGCTCCGCGCCCGGCACGGCCAGCAGCGCCCGGGAAGTTTTGGCCCCGGCGGCCCCCGGCGGCCCCGCGCGGGGGCTGCGCTCCTCCCGCCGCGCGGGCCCGGGCCCCAGCGCCAGCAGCGACGCCAGCGCCAGCAGCCCCAGCCCGAGCGCGGCGGCCGCCCCGGCGCGGCCCGGGCCCCGCATCCTGCGGCCTCGGGGGGGGCGCCGCCGCTTCAAGCCGAGCCCCGGGGCCGGGGGCCGGGCGGCGAGGCGGCCCCGGCGGGCCGGGAGCCGCGGGGCGCGGGGCGCCGGTGCCCCATGCCGGCCGCGGGGCTGCGCGGCCGCCGCTGCGCTCCGGCTCGGCTGGGCTGGGCTGGGCTGGGCTCCGCTCCGCTCCGGCCCCGGCCCCGGCCCGGCTCCGCTCCGCTCCGACCCCGGCCCGGCTCCGCTCCGGCTCCGCTCTGGCCCCGGCTCCCGGCCCCGGCCCCGGCCCCGGCCCCGGCCCGGCTCCGCTCCGCTCCGGCCCCGGCTCCCGGCCCGGCCCCGGCTCCGCTCCGCTCCGCTCCGGCCCCGGCCCCGGCCCCGGCCCGGCTCCGCTCCGCTCCGGCCCCGGCTCCCGGCCCGGCCCCGGCCCGGCTCCGCTCCGCTCCGGCTGGGCCGCGCGCCCGGACTCTGCTCCCAGCCGCTTCGCAGCCGCTTTTGTATTTCGCTGTGAGAGCCTCCGGCGGCCGCGATTCACAGGCGCCGGGACCACGTGGGACAGCGGGGACCCCCCGCCCCTCCCCGCCCCTCCCCGCGCCCCTTCTCCTTAAAGCGGCGATGGCGCCCGGAGACCGGGAGGGGGAGGCGGGGGCCCGGCTCGGGCGGGGCCGGCACCCCCTCCTGGGCCCGGGCTCTCCCCGCCCCCGGCCGCCGTTGGCTTTGTCCTGGGGCGGGGGGTAGAGCTTTGCACCCCACCTCCCGCAGGTCTGAGCTGAGCGCGGCGGCTCCCAGCCTGGCCCCGGCCCCGAGGACTGGGGGTCCCGAGAGTCCCGGGGGCGGGGGGCGAGAAGTGGGCCAGGAGCGGGGCCGGGGCGCGCGCGCGCACACACACACAGTATCCCGCTATCCCTGCTCTCTCTCTCTGTCTCTGTCTGTGTGTCTCTGTCTCTCTGTCTCTCTTGTGATCCTGACACCCTCAGCGTTTACCCTCAAGGAGTTTCTATCGCACTGAAGACAGGCAGCAACCAGAGAGCAGACTCCGGAGTAAGAAAGCCCCGGGGTCCGCTTCCTCCCGGGACGCTTTGCTTGGAGACCCTGGCCCACGCCGGAGCGCTCTGAGCCTCGCTCCCGTCATCTCCGTGAGCCGCAGGGCATGAGAGCATCTCCCATGTCGGAGCCGCACGTGCCCCAGTCCATCTGTGACAACGGGAGCTATTAATGGCCAGTGGCAGCGATGAAGCAGACAGCGTCTGGAGGGAGGCATTAACAAGGCTGGGGGTGCCAACCCCGAGGCGAGGAGCCTCTGTGCACAGCCGGGAGGGGCCCAGATCACGCCTTTACAGAGGAGAGAGCTAAGACCCAGGAAAGGGAAGACGTTTAGGATCCTAGATTGGGACTGGACAGAAGCACCAGATAGCAAGTCGCTGGCTCCGGGTCACAAAACGAAGTACAGTCAGGATTCAGCCTGGCTCTGCCCCTTTCAAATTCAGTGGACTACCCTTAGAGAGAACGGGCTCAAGGTACTGATTTCCCCCACATCACCTTGCTAGATTTTCCTTTATCTTCAAAAGAGCAGCAACAGCATCTCCTGCCTGCCTCCCTCAAAAATCTAGATACTTCCTCAGTTCACCAACAAAAGGACAAGGCTCTCTCCCCAATGGGTCCTTAGAGAGCCCCATCCACCACACTTGAATTCACCATCTCTCCTCTTCCTTGACTTGGTTTTTTCCCTCCTCCATCAAATTCATGAGCTTCTCAACATGGGAAAACACACATACACACAAGTCTACATGTGTGGTCTTTGTGCCAGTATATGTGTGTGTGTGTGTGTATGTTTGTGTTTCCTTTGGAGAATGATTAGCTAATTTTCAACCCAACTCCAAAGAATTCAGTTCCTTCAGGTGCTTATATCTTTAGAAAAGCATTTCAAAATAACTTCCTCAGTAGCCTCCTGGTCCTGCCCAGGGTTATCAAGCCTTGGCCAGTCTCTGGTGCTTCAGGAGATGCCAGTTTCCCTTTATCCAGAGATTCTCGTTTCATATCAACTCAATCTATCCCATCAAGCCTATAGTGAGACTTTTTGTTTTCATTTCGGACACCATTTGTGGGATTTCCAGATGTGGACATTTTTGTCCACCAAGAAGTCCAGGCTCCTCTCTTCCTCGGGAATTCCTTTTAGCATTTCAATTTAACTTTGTTATGTTAAATTTTGATGAGTCTCTTTTAACTTGGGCAAACTGTAAGCAAGGTGTCCACCTTGTGGCCATTGACAGGATTTCCTCCTGTTTGCAAAAGCAGAAATTCCCCGAAGCTCTTCGAGATACTTCAAATACCACCTAAGAGATAACCCTTTTACAGTGAAGGAAACTGAGGCCCAGAGTCACGTCATACAACTTGTTGGAAGACATAGTTTCTTACCTAGGCTCCAGCACTAACTCAATCCGTTATTTCAATAAATGTGAATAATTGCTGAAGTGGACCAACAAAAAGAGATTTGGTGCTAGACAGGCTTGGGTTCAAATCCTAACCCCATCACTAATCACCTAGGGGATCCTATTGAGGGTCTCTGTTTCCTCAACTATAAAATGGTGTTCAACTAGATTGCCTTTTGGTATCTTAAAGGGCATCCACAGTCAAGAACACTTAAGGGAGACTGAGTCAGAAGGGTCAACTCAGATTCCAGGCCTGGTGAAAGATAATCAAGTGAAAGATAGTCAATTATTCAGATGCTGGTGATGGATGGACGAAAGGGCAAAAACTGGAAGTGCCAAAGGAACACAAACTCTAAAGGAGGAAACCATCAGCACATATATAAAAAAGCATATATATATATATATATATATATATATATATATATATATATATATATATGTTTTTTAGTTGTTTCCAACTAATCATGGCCCTGTTTTGGGCTTTCTCAGCAAAGACACTGGGGTAGCTTGCCATTTCCTAGTCCAACTCATTTTAAAGAGAAGGGAATTGAGGTAAACAGGATTATATGGTGATATGTCCATGGTCATAGAACTAGTGTCTGAGGTCAGATTGGACCTCAGGAAACCAAGTCTTCCTGACTCCAGGTCTAGAATTCTATTGCACACCTAACCGTGCTGTACCATGCACACACACATAGATATACACACATGTATGCATACATATGACAGCTAGGTGGCGCAAAGATTGGGAGTTAGGTAGACAGCTTCCTGAGCATGTTTCATATATATATATATATATATATATATATATATATATATATATATATATTGAGATAGACATTATATATACAAATATGGCATTAACATAAAGTTTTAAAATATCAACTTCCCAAAGTATTGCAGTTTGAGAAATACAGGAAAGCTTTTAAGCAGAAAAGATGGAGCCTGAGATATCTTTTAGAGGAGGCAGAGACAAGAGGAGTACATGCCAGGCTTGGTAGAACATAGATTGGAGTGTCTTGGGAAAAGGAACCGAGAGAAGACCAATTTGGCTGGATAGAAGAGTGGGAGAAAGACAGGTTGGGATCAGATTGTGATATTATCTCTAGAGGCAACAGGAAGTGAGTGGACTTGGTTGAGTAAGAGGAGAGTCCTAGGGGGTGAACTCTACAGAGGGTACTGGACCTAACCCCATTGAGGATGCCCATTGGAGGTCAAGCAACACCAACATCTTTCCCAACTTGATGATCTTTCCTTGGAAGGGCATAATTTCAAATCTTGTTTTGGTTGAAAGCAGGAAAATTTTTTCATAATGAATCCTTGAAGTTTTTAATGATATTTCTTAAAAGCCATCTTCTGCCCATGGCTATGGGGTCAAGAGATGTCAGAGCAACCAATAAAATTGATAAACCTCTGGTCAATTTGATTAAAAAAAAAGAAGAAAACCAAAATGCTAGTATTATAAATGAAAAAGGTGAACTCACCACCAATGAGGAGGAAATTAAAGTAATAATTCAAAATTATTTTGCCCAACTCTATGCCAATAAATTTGATAATCTAAGTGAAATGGATGAATATTTACAAAAATATAAGTTGCCCAGGTTAAATGAAGAAGAGATTAAATACCTGAACAACCCTATCTCAGAAAAAGAAATTCAACAAGCCATTAGTGAACTCCCTAAAAAAAAATCTCCAGGGCCTGATGGATTCACAAGTGAATTCTACCAAACATTTAAGGAACAATTGGTTCCAGTCCTATATAAACTCTTTGGAAAAATAGGGAAAGATGGAACTCTACCTAACTCTTTCTATGAAACCAATATGGTACTGCTACCTAAACCAGGAAGAGTTAAAACAGAGAAAGAAAATTATAGACCTATTTCCCTGATGAATATAGATGCAAAAATCCTAAATAAAATCTTGGCAAAACGACTACAACAAGTCATCACTAGGATAATACCTTATGATCAAGTAAGATTTATTCCAGGACTGCAGGGTTGGTTCAATATTAGGAAAACTGTTAGTATACTCAATTATATCAACAACAAACCTATCAGAAACCATATGATCATATCAATAGATGCTGAAAAAGCTTTTGACAAAATACAGCATCTATTCCTATTAAAAATACTAGAGAGTGTAGGAATAAATGGACTGTTCTTTAAAATAATTAGCAGTATCTATCTGAAACCATCAACAAGCATATACTCAATGGAGAGAGGCTAGAGGCATTCCCAATAAGATCGGGGTGAAACAAGGGTGCCCATTATCACCACTACTATTCAATATTGTATTAGAAATGTTAGCATCAGCAATTAGAGAAGAAAAAGAAATTAAAGGAATTAGAATTGGGAAGGAAGAGACAAAACTCTCACTATTCGCAGATGACATGATGGTCTACCTAGAGAATCCCAAGAAATCATCTAAAAAACTACTGGAAATAATTAGCACTTTTAGCAAAGTTGCAGGTTAAAAAATAAACCCCCACAAATCCTCAACTTTCCTATATATGACTAGCAAGAAACAGCAGGAAGAGCTAGAAAGAGAAATTCCATTCAAAGTAACCTCAGACAGTGTAAAATACTTGGGAGTCTATTTGCCAAGACAGACTCAGAATCTTTTTGAAAACAATTATAAAACATTTCTCACACAAATTAAATCAGATTTAAACAACTGGGCAAATATCAACTGCTCATGGATAGGTAGAGCTAATATAATAAAAATGACAATTCTACCAAAACTAAACTATCTGTTTAGTGCCCTACCAATCAAAATTCCAAAAAATTACTTTAATGAGCTAGAAAAAAATTGTAAGTAAATTCATATGGATAAATAAAAAGTCAAGAATTGCCAGGAGCTTAATGAAAAAAAATGCAAAGGAAGGTGGCTTAGCACTACCCGATCTAAAATTATATTATAAAGCATCAGTCATCAAAACTGTTTGGTATTGGCTAAGAAATAGAGTGGTGGACCAACGGAATAGACTAGGTGTAAAAGCAGGAGAGGATTATAGTAATCTGCTGTTTGATAAACCCAAAGAGTCAGGCCACCGGGATAAAAACTCCCTCTTTGATAAAAATTGCTGGGATAATTGGAAGTTAGTATGGAAGAAACTTAGATTAGACCAACACCTCATACCCTTTACCAAGATAAGATCCAAATGGTCACAGGACATAGACATAAAAAACAATACTATAAGCAAATTAGAAGATCAAGGACTAGTCTACCTGTCAGATCTATGGAAAGGGGAACAGTTTATGACTAAGGAAGAGTTGGAGAACATCACTAAAAACCAATTAGTTGATTTCGATTACATTAAATTAAAAAGTTTTTGCACAGATAAAACCAATGTAATCAAGATCAAAAGAAAAGTAGTAAATTGGGAAACAATCTTTACAACTAATGATTCTGACAAAGGACTCATTTCTAAAATATACAGAGAACTGAGTCATATTTTTAAAACAAAAAGCCATTCCCCAATTGACAAATGGTCAAAGGATATGCAAAGGCAATTTACAGATGAGGAGATCAAAGCAATCCATAGCCATATGAAAAAATGCTCTAAATCATTAATTAGAGAAATGCAAATTAAAGCTTCGCTGAGGTACCACCTCACACCTCTCAGATTGGCCAGTATGACCAGGAAGCATAATGATCATTGTTGGAAGGGATGTGGGAAATCTGGGACACTATTACACTGTTGGTGGAGCTGTGAACTCATCCAACCCTTCTGGAGAGCTATTTGGAACTATGCCCAAAGGGCAACAAAAATGTGCATACCCTTTGACCCAGCAATACCACTACTGGGTCTATACCCTGAAGAGATGAGGAAAAAGGGTAAAAACATTACTTGTACAAAAATATTTATAGCAGCCCTGTTTGTGGTGGAAAAGAATTGGAAATCCAGTAAATGTCCTTCAATTGGGGAATGGCTTAGCAAACTGTGGTATGTGTATGTCATGGAATACTATTGTTCTATTAGAAACCAGGAGGGATGGGATTTCAGGGAAGCCTGGAGGGATTTGCATGAACTGATGCTGAGTGAGATGAGCAGAACCAGAAAAACACTGTACACCCTAACAGCAACATGGTAGTGATGTTCAACCTTGAAGGTCTTGCTCATTCCATCAGCGCAACAATTGGGAACAATTTTTGGCTGTCTGCAAAGGAGAGTGCCATCTGTATCCAGATAAGGAGCTGTGGAGTTTGAACAAAGTACAAGGACTACTCCCTTTAATTCGGGAAAAAAACCCAGATGTCTTATGGTTTGATCTGGTTACCTCTGAGAATTCTGTTCTCTTTAAGGATATGATTTCTCTCTCATCACACCCAATTTGGATCAAGGTACAACATGGAAACAAAGTAAAGACTGACGGAGTGCTATCTGTGGGGTGGGGGTGGGGGGAGGGAAGCAAGGGGGAATACTGTAAAACTCAAATAATATCTTTAATAAAAATTTAAAAAAAAGAAGGCATTAACATCTACTTTGCTGGAGAACCATCTTGCTCTTGTTCAGTTTGTTCCCTTCTCTTTGACTTGGCAAAAACATCAATTGTCATTTCCTTCTCGAGTTCATTTAACATAAAGACAAACTGAGGCAATCAGGGTTAAGCGACTTGGTCATGGCCTCACAGCTAATAAGCATATGAGGCTGAATTTGAACTCAGTCCTCCTGAGTCCTGACCTAGTGCTCAGTACACTGTGCCACCTAGCTGTCATGTAACCTTTCTTTTTGACTTGTGGCTGAAACCTTCCCAACTATTGTCTCCCCCATTAGAGTGTAAGGTGTCTAAGGGCAGGGACAGTCTTGCTTTTCTGTTTGTATCTTTACTGCTTTGCAAACAACAAGGAATTAATAAATGCTTTACCTACTCATTCGTTCAAAAAAAAAAAAGATATCAGAGCAGGTAATGCTAATAGAAAACTTAAATACCATTTAAAGCTTGATTCCACTTCTCTGCCTTCTAGGTATCTACTGTTCCCATTTCAGTGAGACTGAGCAGATTGATTTCATTGTTGTCCTCATTAAAAATACACTTCAGCAGTCAATGGAAGATATTTGGGTTTGGTTTTTTTTTTTTTTTTGGACATTGCCATCTTGCCTTTTACTTAATTGTTATAAGCCAAATATATGCAATTTGGAGGGTGGGATGGAGGAGGGGCTGGACTTGTGATTTCTGTGGTGAAGGGAACTTCTCGTATATAAACTCCCTCCACTCACATTCCAGATTTATTATTATTCCATATTTGCCTCTGTGCCTTAAAATTTCTAGTTCCCATAAAAGCACAGTTCAAGTGGACACCTACTAAAGGCCTTTTCTGATCACTAGTGCCACCCCCCCACCATGGGGCAACTTGGTGGCACAGAAGGTAGTGTTTGGCCTGGGAAAGGAAGTTGACTTGGATCTTCCAGATACTTACTAGCTGTGTGACCCTGAACAAGTCACTTATCCCTGTTTGCCTCAGTTTCCCCATCTATAAAATGAGAAGGAAGTGGTAAACCCCTCCAGTATCTGTCAAGAAAACTCTTCATCACTTCCACCACCAATCCTCTCATTACTTGGCATTTACCTTTTATATGAGAGTCAGCAAGGTGGTACAGTGGCTAGAGTCCTAGAACTGAAGTCAGGAAAACCCCAGTTCAAATCCAAATTCATACAGTTTTAAAGCAATGTGACCTTGAGCCAGTCTGCCTCAGTTTCCTCATCTGTAAAATGGAGATAATAATAGTATCTACCTCTTAGGCTTGCTGTGAGAATAAAAATAGATATTTGCAAAGTGCTCTGCAATCCTAAAAAGTGCCATATAATAACTATATATATTTTATATTTACTTACCTAAGGCATTTTGAAACACTTTGTATAGGTATGAATGGTTTCTCTTCACAAAATGTAAGTGGAGGGCTGTTTCATGTTTGTCCATGTCCCTGGGGTTCTTCAAATCATAGGTGCTTAATATATGCTCATTCTTTGACTGGTCGCTTGGTATGGATCAGTAGCTTGTTTGTAATTTCTGGAAGTTCTTAGAGTTCTCTGCAGAGAAGTTGAATGACTTGCCCTGAGATCACACAGTAGGTGTATTTTAGAGGCACATCTTGGGCCTAAGCCTTCTTGCTTAGGTCTTCCAGAGGCTTCAAAGTTTCCAACATTTTCCTTAAACCAGTCCTATGATACAAGGTGGGAAAGCATACTATTATTCCCATTTGGAAAAGAAAATTAAACCCAAGAAAAGTAAACAGACTCTGGTCACCTGGCTAGTAGGGGACCAAGTCAAAGGTTCAACTTGATCTTCTTTTTCTGTAATAGCATCAAGTTGGCTATGATTCCTGGAACCAGCGCTGGAGAAGACATCCGGAGCTCGCCTAAGATGCCTTCTTATCTCTAGGCATATGAAAATGATGAAAATGCTATTTTTGAAAAACTTCACTAAGGAGAATTCTCCCAAAATTGTAATTTAATTTAGCATTGAACAGAAGATAGACGTAGGATAGAGTACTGGTCTGGAGTCAGGAAGTTCAAATCCATCTACAGATACTTCCTAGCTATGAGATCCAGGCAAGTTACTTCACTGTGTCTTAGTTTCCTCATCTGTAAAATGAGTTGGAGAAGGAAATCTCAAACTATTTCTTTGCCAAGAAAACCCCAAATGGAGGCACAAAGAGTCAGACATGACTGAAAAACAAACAAAAAAGAAATATTGATGATCTCTAAAGTTTCTCCCAGGTCCAAATCCTAGACTCCTTTTTAAAAAAATCAGTTGGTGGTACTCAGTTTTTCCATCTGTAAAATGAGATGTCGGATCAGGTATTTTCTGAGACCCTTTCCAGTACTAGACTTTTAGATCCTTTCTATCCTCCACTGAAACTACTGGACAGTTGGCATGTCAAAAGCACTTATTGATTGCTGATCCTAAGAAAACTCTTCCTCAGCCTCAATTTCCCCACCAGAAAAATGAGAGGGATCGAATCCATAAGGGTCTTTTTTTTCCCCCTTGGGAGTTCTATATCTGTTCATCTTCTGCCTGAGTCTTATCTCATTGGCACCATATTTCATCTCTTTCCTTTTCCCCATGACCACAGGCAGGGTGCAATTAGCCAGGCCTGGGGTCTTTCTGAGCCTCTATCTTCCGACAGCAGGTCCTATCAAATAGATAGATGGTGAAGCTTAATTAAGCCTTGGAAAGCCTTCTAATTCCCTCTGTTGAAAGGTTCTCTCCAATGATGAGCCCTTATTTTGGTAGTTGCTGCCAAGGGTTGTTATAGAGATAACTTACTGCTACGTGACTGAGCTTTCATGGAGATAATGTGTCAAGACCAATTGGAGCTGCTGAGAGTGGAGGTATTATCATAATGTTCCCATCCTTTGCCCTTGGCATTAATAGAAACATCCTGAGCTCCAGGGCTGGGGGATGGGTGGCTGGCACTGGACTTTCAGCCTCTGGTACCATTCACATCAGAATCATTAGTTGCATCCATCAAAAGTCCTTGATTTCAACTCAACTGAAATTAAGGAAGGAAAAAGATTTCTTTAATTTTAGATGAAAATATGTTCTGCTATTTCTTGTCCACTCATGGCTTAATCATGGCTGGCAGGTGGGCTGCATCTGTGAGGCTGTCTTATCCAATCTACTGCCATTCCATCCCACCTCATCCCATCCATCCCACCCCATTCTATCTTATTTCTTCCCATCAGGTCCAATTTAATCTAATCCAATAAATGTATATTTAAGGGTCTCATACTAGTATGCTAAATACTGGGAATGTGAAAATAAAATGAAAAAAGAATTCTTGCCCCCAGTAAGCTTATATTCTTTCCCAAGTTATATAGCACATAAGCAGATATACACAATAATCTGAGGAGAGAGAGAGAGTGAGGTCTAGGAATGGGAAAAGAAGGGAACAAAGGAGAGGGGGCACCATAGGAGGTGGCACAGAAAATGAGCCTTGAGCTAGAGATGCCAACAGGACAGAGGTATGGGAGGGGTATGTTCAAGGAATAGAGGACAGCCTATGAGTTATCTCAGAAGCAGGAGGCAGAATAAGTTTAGGAGACTAGATTTGAAGCTGTAAAGGTCCTTTATCCATTGTATCTATTTTTACAGATGAGGATATCAAGGTTCAGAGAAATGAAATGACCTGCCCAGGGTCACACAGGTAGCCAATGGCTGAACTTAGAATCAAACCTAAGTCCTCTCATTTCTAACTCAATTCTTTCCTATCACACCAATGTTCTTTTACAGCTGAGGAAACTCAGACAAAAAGGATTTGTCAAAGTCACACATAGATTAGTAGGTTTTCAGTTGGAAGGGACCTTAGAGACCATCTCATCCAAACTTTAATTTTTAGAGATGATGAACAAGGGCCAGGAAAGGTTGAATTGTCACACAGATAGTGACTAAGTTCCCTTTGGGAAAAATGTAAACTTCCTGAGGAAAAGTACTCATTTTTACATTTTATCTTTTCATTTCCATTGTTTGCTATACTGTCACGAGACCCTTAATGCACACTGAATTAGTTTGAATTGGACTGGATGAAAAGATATGAATTGGGTTGGGATAATGTAGGCTCAAAACCATTCCCTTTGATTTCAAATCCAGTGTTTTTCAGTGGTTCTTTCTTACCTTACAGCTTTCTTTGGGGCACTGTTAGAAGGAAGAGGGTAGCCACGTGGTGCAGTGGATAGAGCACTGGCCTTGGAACCAGAAGGATGGGAGTGTGAATCCAGCCTCAGACACTTGACTCTCACAAGCTGTGTGACCTTGGGCAAGTCACTTCACTCTGATCACCCTGCATCTGGGTCTATCTCCAGTCATCCTGATTCCTATCTGGCCTCTGGACCAGATGACTCTGGAGGAAAAAGTGAGGCTGGTGACTTCATAAAGCACCCCCTCACTCAAATTCAATTCATGTGCTTGTCATGACATCACCTCCCTGATGTTGTGGTCTTAGAAATGAACAGAAAAAGCCAAAGCATTAGTGGGAAGAGGAAAACTCTTGAGTGGCTTTTCCTTCCCACTATGGAGATAGTTTCTTGTAGCAAGGGGAAGAGGTAGGCATGAGCTGGGGTCTTTATGAGACTTTGAGCAGGGGAAATAACGAGCACATTTCAGACCATGTAAATTTATAGTTGCTCATACACTGAGGTTCACTCTAGAATGTCAGGGGATATTCTAGTTATTTTAATTTCAATAAAAGAAGGAAAGCGAAAAATATAAAAAGGTAAAAGAAAGGGAAGAAAGGAAGAAGAAAAAAGAAAGAGAAAGGGAGGGAGGAAGAGAGGGAAGAAGGAAGGAATGTTAGGGGACATTCTATTTTAATTTCAATGAAAGAAAGAAAGAGAAAATATAAAAAAAGGAAAAAAGAAAGAGAAGAAAGGAAGAAAAAGAAAGAAAGGGAGGAATGCCAGGGCATATTCTATTTATTTTAATTTCAATAAAAGAAGGAAGGAGAAAATATATAAAAAGGAAAAAAGAAAGGGAAGAAAGAAAGAAGAAGAAAGAAAAAAGAGAAAGGGAGGGAGGGAGGGAGGGAGGGAGGGAGGAAGGAAGGAAGGAAGGAAGGAAGGAAGGAAGGAAGGAAGGAAGGAAGGAAGGAAGGAAGGAAGGAAGGAAGGAAGGGAGAAATTTCTCGATTCATCTTATGCCTGTTTGAGCTTAAAGAATTCTCCATTTCAGTTCTGGCATGGACCTTTTGAAAAATTGAGAAAGCCTGACACATGCAGGTGGTAGAGAGATTCATTGACATTTCATTTTAGGACAGCCAGTATTCCAGATAAATTGGCCCACTGTCACTAATGAGAGCCAGAAGTATTGGTCACCTGTACAATACAGCTACCAGGAAGCTGTCAATTAAGGCTCAGACCATGGAAAATAAGTGAAAGTACCCCAATTTGGGGCAGCTTGGTGGTACTGTGGATAGGCCTGGATTCAGAAAGATTCTTCTTCCTGAGTTAAATCTCTATAACCTCAGAAATTTATTAGCTGTGTGATCCTGGGCAGGTCTCTTAACCCTGTTTGCCTCCATTGCAAACCATTCCAGTTTCTTTGCCAAGAAAACCCAAATGAGAGGGACCCATCAATTGGGGAATGGCTGAACAAGTTATGGTATATGAATATTATGGAAAATCATGAATGGTTGGAAGTATGGAATAAATTACAGGAAGGAAGCAGAATGAGAGAACATTGTACATATTAACAACATCGTGAGATGATCTATCTTGATGGATGCAGATGCTCTCAGTAGTTCAGAGAGCTAGGAACACCCTAGGAGACTGGCTAAATGCAAAAAACCCTTCAGAATCTGAATGAACACTACATTCACTTTTTAAAAATTTCTCTTATGTATTTCATTCCTATCTTATGGTTTTCTTTCTTTCCCCTTAATCCTAATTCCTTATATCAAAAATGACTAATCTGTAAACATGTTATACATACAAGCATGTATGTATCATATTCACCTAACTGTTGGCTGCTGAGGGGAGATGAGAAGGGAGGGTAGAAAGAAATGATGTTACTTAAAATATGCATATTCATGTGGATGGAATGTTGAAAAACTTTTATAACATGTAATTGGAAAAATAAAATGAAATATCATTTGAAAAACAATAAAATCCCAAATGAGGTCACAAAGGGTCAGACATGACTGAACAACAAAAAACCAAATAGGAGTTTAGACAATGACTTCCTTACGCTCTGTTTAACCTTTTTTTCCCCTCTAGCAGAACTGTTGTTATAAATCTGATAAAATTTTCTTCTTCTGCCTGCCTCTCCTCTGCTGTAGAAAACATTCAAGATGAATAGTATCACAAGGAGTTTGGTAGAAGGGGAAGAGGAGGCAATATTGAATGTGTTTCCCAGACCCTCAACCTGAGATCTGAGGATCTGGATTCCAGTCCTCAATTTGCTAGCTGCTACTTGAGACCTTGGGAAAGTCACTTTCTCCCTTTATCCCCCTCTTCCATTCTCTTACAATAGCTCATCTTAAGAGTAGAGACAGTATATCACTTTTCATGTCCTTGTGGTTTCTTTCTCTCTAGTTTTAGGGAGTTTAATTTTAGACAAAAGATTACAAGTTAAATCTCAATTTCTCTGAGTCTCTCCTTAGGAAAATTTCTAACAAAGAAGCAGAGGTTGCGGTCTTGCCTAAATATATTGTTGTATATAGCCTGTGAACTCTGTCATTGAGGCAAAGTTCCTCTTCCTACAAATGTTTGGGTAGTGAAACACAAGGTTATATCATAATATTGATGGGTAGCCAGGCACTGGCAGGGGAATGTGGGGAAATAACAGACCTTGGCTTGGGAATGCCTTCAGCACAGTTCCTTTGCTCTAAGACGCTAATAGCCATGCCCATACCTTACTTTTCTGATCCAGCTCAGTTCTACCTTCTCTTTTTACTTTTCCTAATTACCCTAGAGATGTTGGTCCTTGACTTGCTTTGAATAGCCCAGTTCCTTCTTCTCCACTTCTTAGGCTCTCATTACATCTATAACAAGATACATAGGGTGAAAGGTTAGAACTGCAGGGCTAGATTCTGACTTTATACAAAATCTTTAGGGCAATTAAGTCTCTCACACAATGGCTGGTGGATTTAATGAGATTTAAAGGTACATTCCACATTTGGTTCTGATAGACTAGTCAAGAAACACTTTTTATTTTTTAAAAAATATTTTATTTTTTCAACCATATGCAAAGATAGTTTTCAATAATCTTTTTTGGCAAGGTTCTCAGTTTCACATTTTTCTCCCTCTCCTTTCCCTTCCCTTTCCTCCAACAGAAAGCAATCAAATGCAGGTTATACATGTATAACTATATTGAACATAAATCCATATTAATCTTTGAAAGAAGAATCAAATCAAAATGGGAAAAATTAGAGAAAAAATAGTGCATAAGACAATCAGAAGAGATCTCTTAGAAAGGAAATTCCTTTTTAGTGAGGATATAATATCTATGAATTGTCACCATTAAATCTTACTTTTCTTTGTAAAATTAGAGGGTCAGATCATTTCTAAGGAGAGCCAATAAGTGTCAGTCTTGGTGGTTGGAGTGAACAGCATAAATAACACTTCAAATCTACTTTTTACAGAAGTTTAGTTAGCAGATGGGGAGAAACACTAGGAAACCCTTTTATGCAAGGAAATATAAACCCTGAAATACCTTAGAGTCTGTAGTCTAGCCATTTTGTAGCTTCCTGTTTTAAATAACTATTCTGTTAAGTAGATGCAAAGCTGAGTTGTTTCCTCAATCATTAAATATTTATTAAGCATCTACCATGAACCAAGCACTGGGGGATAAAAGAAGAGGTCAAAGACAGTCTCTGCCCTCAATGAGCTTACAATCTCATAAGGGGGAGAAGGCTGTTTACTTACTTTATCCACTTTGGTTACAGTTTGCTTACCAACTTCTTCCTTTTAAATACTATTATCCTATAAATATAAATAATCTCCAGACTGGATCATTGCCCCCTCAATAAATTTACAAAGCACCAATGAAAGTACCACCAGGCTTGATGAGCCAAAAGACAGCTAGCTAAACAATGTCTTTGTTGATCATGGTTCTACAAAGTGCCTACAAATGATCATATTAGTCTGATATTTTATTTGGCCTTGGAGATTCCTCTTTGGGAAGCTGGTTTGGTCACAGCAGGGAGATTGCTATGAATTCATCACCCTTTCCTGTTTTGCCCTCTGGGGTTAAGTACCATAACAGGCTTTCAAAGACTTGTAGACAGGCATCAATTTTGAGTAACCTCCTGTGCCCCAACCCCCAGCCCCCACCAGAGAGACTTGGCTTTAAAGTGGTCATGGTACTTTACCCTGAGAGAGAGGATAGAAAAGGGTGATTAGTTTAGTTAACCTTTCTGAAAAAGTGGTTTTTTTTTAATCAGTAAAATGGTGCTTATATTGGTTTGTGAACTTTCTTCACAAAGTTATTAAGAAAATGCTTTGCAATTAAAAAAATGGATACATAAGAATCTCAAGGAAAATACTGGGAAAAAATGGGAATGAGTACCAACCAGGTCTGGAGTCAAGAAAACTTCAGTTCAAATCCAGCCTCAGATATTACTAACTGTGTCACCTTGAGCAAGTCACTCCACCCTGTTTGCCTCCGTTTCCTCATCTGTAAAATGAGTTGGAGAAGGAAATGATAGACTACTCCAGTATCTCTTCCAAAAACCCCAAATGGGATCACAAAGAGTCAGACATGACGAAAATGACTGAACAATAGCAATACACCAGATCTCAAGATATATTATGGAAATGACTTAGTATTCGTTGAGCAATAGACTGATCAATGGAATAGATTAGGTTCACAATATACAGAAACTAATGCAGTAGCTTAGTGTTTGTTAAACCAAAAAAATGACCTATTTGACCAAAAAAATTGACATATTTGACCAAAAAAAAAATTGTGGAGAAAACTGGAAAGCAATCTAGAAAAAAGTGAGGTGTAGACCAACTTCTCACACTGTTTGCCAAGATAAACTCTGAATGTGAATATGTGGAAGGGGTAACATAACAAAGCCAAGTAATAAAGAATTCTTTTTCAAATGCAAGGGAAAAGAGTAAGAATTTATATAGCTCCTACTTTTTGCCAGGCAATTTGTTAAATACTATACAAATATCTCCTTTGAGTCTCATAACAACTATGGGAGATTGAGGTTGTCATTGTTCCCATTTTACAGTTGAAGAAGCTAAGGTAAACAATTAAAGCGGGTTGCTAAGGATCACACAATTCATTGAACATGACTAGATTTGAACTCATCTTCCTAACTTTAGGCCTAGCACTCTATCACCACTTAGTTGCCCTTTATTCTTTGCAAAGATGAGTTTGTAGCTAAACAAGGGATAGAGAGAATCAGAGGATAAAGTGATTCACTACATTTTTATGTAAAATAAAAGTTTTTTCACAAACAAAATCAATACAGCTAAAATTAAAAGGGAAGAAGATAATTAGGAATTGTAGAAATCTTTGTAGGAAGTTTCTCAGATAAGGGTCTTAATTTTAAGATATGCTAAGAAAACTGATTCTAATTTCTAAGAATCAGAACCATTCCCCAAGTGATAAATGGTCAAAGAAATTGAGAGACAGCTTTCTGAGAAGAAATGGAAGCTATCTACAGCCATATGAAAACATGCTTCACATCACTTATAATCAGATAAATGCAAATTTGAGAAACTTGGAAGCTCTACTACATACTCATGGAATCGACAAATTAGACAAAAAAGAAAAAATGACAATGTTGGAGAGGCAAAAGGAAAAATGGGATTATTAATAGACTGTTGTTGGATCTGTGAATTGGTCTAGAAATTCTGGAAAACAATTTAGAAATATGCTTCATGATTAAGCATGTGATCATTTCCTGTCAGAAATATGATGGAATTGGGATGTAAATTGAGAAAAATGGTTTTTTGGACATGGTCAGTGCACAAATTAATTTTCTTTATTGTACATATTTTTACAGTTTACTTTTTTCTTTTTTTTTAATTGTGGAATGGGAGATAAAGAAAATAGATTTTTGTTTATTGAAAAATGTTATAAAGAGATAGGTAAATGTAATTTTTAGCTTTTTTCTCCTCCCATTTTCCTCTATCGCTTTTTTTAATTCTCCCCTTCCTCCATTTCACACCCCTTTTTCTTCTTGTTATCAAACTCACACATAGCTAACTAAGTAAATAGGTGATAGAAAGATATGGATAGATGACAGACAGATAGATAGATGAATGGATGATTGCCAGACAAAGATAGGCATCTACACAGAGAGACAGATTGTCAGAGAGAGAGAGAGAGAGAGAGAGAGAGAGAGAGAGAGAGAGAGAGAGAGAGAAACTATTTAGAGTTTACTATGTTGCCTGATACTATGTCAAGTCCAAAGGATAAATATACAATCAAGTAAGACCATCCCTGATATCAAGGGGCTGACATTATAATGGAAAAGATCTACAAACACATAAAAAAAGGTTTAAATGGAGGATTTGGGAGTTGGGGGGTATGCTAAGCTTGGAGGTATCTAGGAAGTGAAGCAGAAGTCTAGATCTGGGCAAGATGAGACAAAAATTTGCTAATTAGAGTCCAGGGTGGTTCCAGAGAATGGAGTCCAAGCTTCTGACTAATGGGGTAGATGTGGAAATGATGAATTAGAGAAATTTTTTCGTCACATTTTCTGTAGTTTTTGATTTTTAATCATTTATATTTGAAAGCAGTATGGTATAATGGGTAGAGTACTGGACTTAGATTCAAGAGGACTTGGATTATCTCCAGAGAAAGAACTGATGGAATCTAAATGCAGATGAAAGCAGACTATTTTAACTTTGCTTTATTATTTTTTTGTGTGTGAGTCTTTTCTTTGGATCTGTCTTTTTCTTTCACAACATGACTAATATGGAAATATGTTTTATATGACGGTACATGCATAATTTATAGCAAATTGCTAACCATCTTAGAGAGGGGGTGGTAAGGGAAGGAAAGAGATAATGTGGAACTCAGAATTTTAAAACAATTTTCAAACTGTCATTACATGTAATTGGAAAAATAAAATACTATTAAATATGGAAAATAAAGACTTGGATTCAAATCCTAGCTTAAACACTTCCTGGCTGAGTCTCATTTTCATCATATGTTAAGTACCTGCCTCATAGGGTTGTTGTGAGGACAAAATGTCATAATATTGTTGCAATTTAAGATATGTTCCCTCAGACTCTCCAACCATAATTAGCTTCTCCAACCTCAAAGCACTATATAGATTATATCTCTTATTATTATAATTATTGGAGAGGGAGTTGAATACAGACTCCAGGATAATGGAAAAAAGAAGCTAACATCCTCTGCCTTTTTCTAAAATCACTGCTTCCTAGTACATGCTACTGGCACCCAGAGCAACAAAATCAGTCTATCTATGGGGACAAGCAGCATGAAGAAAGTGTGAATAATTATGGGGGGAAATGTGTATATGAGAGAGAGGGAGACAGAGAGAGATGGAGCTAGAGAAAGAGACACAGAAGGCAAGACAGAGGAAGAGGGAGAAGGAAGGTGAGAGAGGGAAATGGAGAAGGAGAGAGGGAGAGGAAGAGTGAGAAAAGGGAAAGGGGGAGGGAGGGGAGAGGGAGAGAAAGAGGGAGGGAGAAAGGGAAGAGAGAGAGAGAGAGAGAGAGAGAGAGAGAGAGAGAGAGAGAGAGAGAGAGAGAGAGAGAGAGAGAAGGAGGACAGGGAGAAGGAGAGAGGGGGAGGGAGGGGAGAGAAAGAGGAGAGGGAAAGAGAGAGAGGGAGGACATGGAAAGAGGGAGAGGGGGAGAGGAAGAAGAAGAGGGAGAGGGAGGAAGGAAGCTGAGATCTGAGTCTCTAAACTGAGTCCCAGTTGTGGGTACCTACTTTTCTTATTTGCACTTGAAGCAAGTTCTGGCAATAGTATCTTCGGTTTTGTTACAACCCAGAGTTGATGGTTTCCCTGAAAATAAATGAATGGAGTGAGAATTTGGAGGAAGACAAGAGAGACAATGGCATAGGGAATCATCCCTGTAATTCTCTAATCAATCCTCTGTGGAGAAGCTGCTTTAGAATCATATAAAGAAAAAAAAAAGTATCATCCTAATTGATGGAGTTGTCCAACGTAGATAGGGTTCTTTGGCAAGAAATGTGTCTTTGTCCCTGGAGTTTTTCAAGTAAAAGCTGAATAGGGCAGCTGGATGTTACAGAGGATTAAAGGATATATACCTGCAGTCAGGGAAACCTAAGTTCAAATCCCGCCCCAGACATTTACTTAGCTGTGTGACCCTGGGAAAATTCCTGAATCTCTGTTTGCCCTAATTTTCTCAACTATAAAATGAGGATAATGATAACACCTCCTAGTGTTGTAAGAGGCAAATGAAATACTAATTTTAAAATGCCTAGCATAGTGCTTGAAATATAACAAGTATCTTTCTATCCATTTGGTATATAGATATAGGATATTTTTGAGGCTCAAATTAGATTTATATGTACATATATGTACATATGTACATATTGTATGTACAGATTTGTATGTGTTTGGGAGGTGATATGTGACTCCTAATTCATGGAGAGAATGTGATACTGGAAATACTGAGCTGTTTCCAGCCATTCTTTGGGAAAGACACAGAGGGAAAGGAGTTCTCTGGAGGAAGCAGAGAGAGAAGGATGTTGAAGTGGTAAAGTTACATGAGAAACTGAGCCTCTGACATACCTGAATTTTCTTGAAATTCTGGAGACTAAGAGGAAAGGATTCTGGAAAATGGCAGTGTTTACTTCATACATGTGAAAATACAAAAGTACCCTTTTGACTATCATAATTATTTAGGTAGTTTGAAAGAAAGACATGGACTGAGCTGTGTGTGATGGTTTGGTTTAAAAAATAAAATTGTGAAGGGAGAGAGATAAAGTAATTTTTTCATACAAATGAGGCATAAAAGGAAACACAAAAGAAGTTAGTTGGTGTGTGGAGGATGAGTAGTGCTGGGAATGGGTTAAAGAGGGAAACTCACATATCTAGAAGGGTATAAAACTCTTCTAAATTTAGAAATAAATAAGAGGACAAGGGAATGGGGTGGGGGAGAGGATAAAGGAGGGACTATTGGAGGGTCGAGTAGGTTAAAGAACAGGAGGGCAAGGTAAACAGTAGAAGTAAAGCAGAGGAGTGAGAAGAGATAGGAATACAGTGAAAAGGATAGTGAGAAAAATGAGGAAAATGCAGAAGTAATTATAACTTAGAATGTGAATGGGATAAATTTAAATATAAAATGGAAACTGATAGTAGATAAAAAAATTGAATTCAACAATATGTTGTTTTCAGAAAATGCCAGAAAAAATGAGAGATATTCACAAAGATAAAATAAAGGGTTGGAGTATAAGTTATGTTAAAAAAAGGGGGGGGTAGTAGTCACCTCAAGTAAAGTTAAAGCTGAAATAAATTTAAAATCAAAAGAGAAAATAGCAAAACTATACAATATATATTGACAATATTATCCAATATTGTTTTAGACTATTTAAAATGATTAGACAGTATAAATTCCTGAAAGTATAACCTGCCAAAACAGACACAGGAACTATAGGTAAAACCAATAAAATTAAAAAAATGGAAATTTTACCAAATTATTCAATACTGTTCTTAATTAAATTACTAAAAAATTATCTTACTGAGTTAGAAAAAAATAATGACATTTTTGTGCCACACAAAAGAGTGGGAACTTCAAAGAAACCAGGAAAAAGTATGTAAAGAAGAAGATTCAACAGTATTAGACTCTAAATTATATTATAAGGTGAGAGCATTGTTAAAGTATGAAATGGATAATTTAGATTATTTTAAATTAAAATTTTCTTGTATAAATAAAACTAACGCAGTCAAAAGTGGATAGAAAATTGGGAAGAAGCTTTCATAGATGATGTTTCAGATAGGATGTGACTGGGTTGAAATATTGCAGTAATGTAGGAAATGATGAAGCTGGTTGATTTAGAAAAATATAGAAAATTTAGACCTATGAAGGAAGATGCTATCCATTTGTTTAATTGCAGCCTTCTTTAGGGTGGGAGGAGGGAGGGAAAAATAAAATAAAAAATATATAGCAGAGAACAAAAGAAAACCTAGATGAAAGCAAAGTAAAGCTGAGCAGCTTTGAAAACAATGTGAAGCAATTATTCTATAAGTTTTCTTGAAATGGAAATGTATTGTTTTATATTAAATGCTGTCTTATGTATTTATGTGTACATAACTATTTTTTTCTTGTCTTGTTTTTAATTTAAATTTAAGAAGAATTTTTTTAAAATTACCAAAATAGGAACAGTTAGATGGCACAGTGGAAAGAGCATGAACCCTGGAGTCAGGAGGACCGGAGTTCAAATCAGACCTCAGACAGTTAATAATTACCTAGTTATGTGCCTCAGGCAAATCACTTAGCCCCATTGCCTTGCAAACGCCATCCCCCCAAAAATGATCAAAATAAAAAAAGAAAGAAAGTCTAGAGACTGCTAAAATCATTCCACCTCTCCTTGGTTGTTAAAGTTTTACCTTGTTCCCAGTCAAAGAGCTCATTTGTTCTTGTGTCTTTCCTGGTATATTCTAATTAGGAGAATTTCTCCAGTTTTGATTTCTTGTTTTGTTTTGTTTGCATAAGTAGGTTTATTTAGTACTATAGGTTTATTTACTATTCCCTATTTTGTGTAATCTATGTCAGGTGGGGAGGGGACCCCTTACATACCCCAAGAGGGTGTATATAAGCTAAGGCTATGCTCCTACTTGAGAGAGGTGATTCATACATTTTTGTTTCTTGTGAACTTTTTAGTCCCAGACCAGAAAGGCATTTGAAATGTGATGGATAAATATAATTATAGTCCAACATCCCTCTTGGAAATAGGTGTGGGAAAGAATAAGTGCAAAGTTGCAGGTATTCTGCCGCTGCCATCTGGGTGAGCCAGATTCCAGAGATAGCTATCCATGTCCCATGCAAGTCAGCCAGCATATATAAATATTAGACAGTTCCACACTCATATTTCCTCCCAACCTTCAGTTCTCTGGACATGTCATGCCCTAGAAACCTCATCATCTTAAAAGATTATTTCAGCCCTGGAACTCACAGATTGTTAGTAAGCCTCCATTTCTGGCATCCTCTCCCTTTGCCTGGACAACTCTTCATTTCCCATCAGGTCGGCTGGACACTTCCTTCAACTCATTCCCTTTCAAATTCCTTTCATGAGTTATCTCCCCTATTAGAATGTATTATTTTTTTGAGAAAAGGAATTATCTTTCTTTTTGCTTATAATTAGATTCTCATGCTCAATGCAGCGCCAAGGACAAGGTATGTATAGATGGTTGTTGACTGTCTGACTGAATGACCCATATATGTCTTACATGTGCATTATACTTTAAAAACTTAGAGTATTTTATATTTATTATAATGGCTTCTCCAGAAGGCAAGAGAATCCTGAATATTGGTCATGTAAGAGCTTCATAAGGGAGGGGGGGTTGGTCTCAGAAGGAAGAAGATATAGTTCATTATCTATTCCCATAATATATTAGCTCTGTGACTAGTTCCATGGGCAAATTCTTTAGTGGTCCAGGCCACTCACTAAGACTACAGATTGCACATCAGCCAATGGCAACAAGCATTTATTAAGTGCCTACTGCGACAAGGCCAGATATTGTGCTAAACATTGAATTTTTGAGTTCAAAAAAGGAAACAATCCTTACTCTCAAGGAGGTTCTTCTATTCATTAAATGCTAATTATATATATTAAACTACTCACATACTTTATTATACATCACATTATATATTAAATTTCTCACTTAAAGTGAATAAGTGAATATAATCATAATAATTTATATTTATGGAATACTTATCATAGAGTTGTTCAACTGATGAGAACCAGAGAGAGAGAGAAAAGTGGCATAAAAATTCACAAGGAGAGAATTTCCATTAGGAAAAGATGGTCAATAGTGTCAAATGAAGCAATTGGGAATTGTTGAGGGCTGAGAAAATATCATCAGATTTGGCAATTAAATCCTTAGTAGTTTTGGAGTTTGGCCAATGTGATATATGACAATAAATAGCTTGAGGGGAGAGTTGAAGCTAGTGAAAGGGTTTTTTGTTTGTTTTGTTTTATTTTAAGGATGAAGGCCACTTGGGTAATAGATAGATATGGTACCAATGATATTAAGAGGTTAGAGATTTAAGAGAGGGAAAGGGAGGATTGAGGATGTAATTTACTGTAGAAAAAAAATGTAAGGGAGTAAAATCAAGTGCACCTGTGGTGGGGTTGGTCTTGGCAAAGAGAAAGATCATTCCTTTGCCAAAGCAAGGGGAGTGGAAGTGGAGAAGAGGAGATAATTGGAGATGATCAAGAGATGCCAACATGAAGAGAATGGGAGAAGAGGAAATCTGTTTTCTCAATAAAGTGAGAGACAATGTCTTTAGCTGAGAGAGAGAAGGAAGGTGAAGGAGTGTGTGTGTGTGTGTGTGTGTGTGTGTGTGTGTAGGGAGGTGAGAGAGAGAGAAAAAAATAGGGAGAGAGGAAGAAAGAGAAGCTTTGGAATACTCTCTGTGGAGAGTGAGACAGGCAATCAAGGATAAATAAAAGGACTGCTGTGCTCTGGTAGGGTCTCAGTAAAGGCTGAATAGAATAAATTTGTAACATAGCACAATTGAGTATTCAGTGGCTTGTGAGTAGAAGTTAAGGAAACAGAAGGGGGAGAGTAATCTAAAACAGATTGGTAAAAGATGGGCGCCTGTAAGATAAGAGATGGAGAGGGAGAAAAGTGAAGTCATAGCAGGGATAATCACTTGACAAAATTCTGAAGGATGGTCTTCCTTAGAGTAAAGAATAGATTTAGGAGGGGTAAGGCATAGGAAAGGTCGAATGATGTTGTTTGTCCTTCCTTCTCAAAGAGGACATCAAGGAACTGATGCCAGGACATGCAAGTGATTGGGATTTAAGTGAGGGAGCACAATGCAAAGTCATCAGCCTCACTTTCTCCTTGGGGAATGGTAAGGTATTGACAGAGGTATCCGTTTCTAATTAAGAATGTAAGCAGCTAGATATTGTAAGTGAATAGAGACTCATCTTTCTGAGTTCAAATTCAGCCTCATATACTAGTTATTGGGATACTAGGTAAGTCAATTAACCCTGTTTGCCTCAGTTTCCTCATCTGTCAAATGAGCTAGAAAAAGGTAATGGTAAACCACTCCAGGATCTTTGCCAAGAAAAGTCCTAATTTGTGTGATATCACAAAGAATTGGACACAACTGAGGAATGGCTGTGGATGTGGAACATTTCGGGTAATGATAAAATCTCGTGGGTGACTATCCCTATGTGTAGGTAAGGTGAAGTGAAGGAGAATAGGTGAGGGGACTTAAGAAAGCTGGGAAAGTGGAAGGATGAAGACTTTTAGGGAACATCTATTTGATAAAATCCCCCTAGTAGAAGGCTAGGTGTTGGAGAAGAGAAAAGAGGAAGATGGAAGATGACATATACAGATGAGTTGCTAATCAACATCTACTGAATGAGTTTTCACACTGGAATTCAATATGCAGGTAAAATTATAGCTCTAGATCCTCCATCTCCTCCCACCCCATAAAATACTTTTTTAAATTAAAATATGATTCTTGAGGTCAATTATAGTCATAGTTTCTAGAAAGTTTTCAAGTTTACAAAGGACTTTTCTAATAACTTTGTGAAGGACATGGTATCTTATTTTTTTTTAGGTTTTTGCAAGGCAAATGGGGTTAAGTGGCTTGCCCAAGGCCACACAGCTAGGTAATTATTAAGTGTCTGAGGCTGGATTTGAACCCAGGTACTCCTGACTTCAGGGCCAGTGCTTTACCCACTGCGCCACCTAGCCGCACCTGAAATGGTATCTTATTAACTCCATTTTACAAATGAGGAAACTGATGTTCCTAGGATAAAGACCATGACATGACGGAAGTGATGCCATGACAAGCATGTGAATTGGATTTGAATGAGGAAGGGGATGTGTTGAATCACTAGCCTCACTTGCTTTTCCAGAGTCAACTGGGGCCAGTAGCCAGATATGAAGTAGGGCAAGCAGAGATGGTCCTGTAAGCGAGGTAATCAGGGTTAAGAGACATGCCCAAGGTCACACAGCTTGTAAGAGTCAAGTGTCTGTGCTTGAATTTGAACTCCTGTCCTCCTGAATCCAAGGCCAGTGCTCTACCTAGTTTCCCTGAACTGATTTACTCCTTCTGTAGTCAGAAGCAGATCTACAAACCCAGTATACTATTTCTACTTTGCTAACGGGAAAATAGGTTTATTATAACCTAAGTAAGGAAGATTATACGTGGATGGGAGATTTGTTCTCAGCCCACTAGAACATTTTTCTCCTGCACTGCTTCAGATGAAGTGTCAGAACATCCTGGTAACTTTTTGTAGAATTTTTAGAATTTTCTTGCACTAGAAGCCTCTAGACATGCTTGAAATAAATGACATTAATTTAAGCAACACTGTACACTAATTAGATCTCTTCCAAATAACCAGCAAGTCTCAGCAGTGTAAAAACCAACAGAAATCAAAATAATGTAAATGCCAGCCTCTGAAAGCTCTTCTGAAGGGGAGGTGAGTTTTAATTCCATTTCTTACTAATCAGTCAAAGGTGTAGGAAATTTCAAAAGAATGCCATTTTTTGTAAAGGGAATTTTTGTATAGGGAATTTTGATTTGTTCTATAGAGGGAGTGAGTATCATATTTTAGGAAGAAATGGTTGGTTCTTCCTTATCAAAGAAGACCAAAATGACATCATTATGTTTGAGACAAATTACAATGTGTCCAACTGTGGCTGATCAGCCCAATACAAGCTTGGAGTGCTCTACCACAGGTTGGGCACAAATAGTCCATGTGAACATCAAGGGTGGGTACTCTAAATTTATTTATGTCATGTTTCCTTTGGGCTGCTTCAGTTCTGCCTTCCTCATAGAACCCTCTCTGATGAGGGCACACCATGTTGGGTAGTCCTATGCCAATGTCTCCCATGTTGAACTATCAATTCCAAGTTCTTCAATGAGACCTTCAGGGTGTCTCACTATTGCTCCTTCTGACCCCGCCCCCTTGTGAGTGCTTGACTTGTGTGAGTTCTCCATAAAATAATTTTTTTCGACAAGCATACATCTGATAAACTTAAGACTGGAAGAGGAGGACCAAGATAGCAGAGGATCTTGGAGATAATGTCATAGGAGAATTGGTTGAAGGAACTGGGGATGTTTAGTACAGAGAAGAAAACATGATTAGGTTGGTGGGGAGAAAAGTAAAGATGGTATGGACGATAGCTGTGCTCAAATATTTGAAGGGTTGTCCTGTGGAGAAGAAATTTGATCTATTCTGATTGGTCCCAGGGGGCAAAACTGAGAATCGTGGGTAGAAGTTATGGAAAAGATTCTCAAATGAGTTAAATAAAATCTTCCTAACAATTAGACCCCCCCAAAGTGGAATCTGCTACCTTAGGATATAGATAAGATAAAATGATGAATGAACCAATAGACTGACAGATCAACAGGGAGAGAAATAGAGGATGGATGGATGGATGGATAGCTGATAGCTAGGGAGAGAGAGGTTGGAGGGATAGAAAGATGATGGTAGGTAGATAGATGCTAGATGAGTGGATAGATGATAGGTTGGTAGATAGATGATGGATGGATGGATAGAAAGAAAGATAGATATATGGTATTCATTAATCTGTTTTTTTATGTGTATGGCACTAGTTTAAGCATTGAGAACACAAAGAAAAGTAAACAAGAAAATGCCTACCTTCAAAGAGATTCCATTTTAGTGGGGGAAAACAGCAAATAGAGGAAAGAGGGATATGTCATAGATGGTGAGGAGAGAGACAGAAGTAATGTGGTGGCCTGGTTCTGTACAATATAAGGTAAAAGGCTCACCTCTTAGAGTTGGGGAGCCAGAGGTGGAGTCCAAGTTTCTGGTGGTGTGGAAATGGCCTGAGAGAGGGGTCATGGAAAGATTTCAGGAACTGAATGCAGTTTTCTATTCCTGGAGGTCTTCACGGGGAGACTAGATCACTTTTTTTAAGTGGGATTTTTATTTATCCTTGGATTCAAATAACTCATCTGCAAAGCCAAGTGAAGAGAGCTAAGAGAATGATTGATATCATAATAACAACATTGTAAAACCAGAATGGTTTGAAAGACCTAAAACTTATCATTGAACAATACACTAACCAAGCGTGGCGTCCAAGGATTGATGGACTCAAAATGCAAAATGAAGCATACATTTTTGGAAACGGACAATGTTGGAGACTATTTTACTTGATTGCACATATTTGTTGTGAAGGTTTTCTTTTTCTTTTCTTTTTTTTGGGGGGGTGAGGTAGAAAAAGACAGTGAATAAATACTAATTAATTATAAATGAATTTTAAAAGATGACTCTTGAAAGCTCTTTCAACTTATTGATTCTGTGACTACAAGCCTCAGGAGACTTCCTATTTATGAATTCTGCTCAGTCCTGCCTTTGAATGAAATTGGTCATTTGGGATTATCTGGTGAATATACATAATGTTCAACAGATAATATGTTGTTCAGTCATTGGAGTTAAGTTCAGCTCTTCATGATTCCAACTGAGATGTTCTTGGCAAAGATATTGTAGTGGTTTGCCATTTCCTTCTCTGGGTCATTTTACAGATAAGGAACTGAGGCAAATATGGTTAAGTGACTTGCCCAGGCTCACACAGCTAATAAGTATCCAAGACTACTTATGAACTCAGGTCTTCCTGACTCCAGGCCCTGCACTTCATCCTAAGGATTTAGAACTGGTAAGGATCATAGAGATCAGAAAGGCCACCCTCCATGTTATAGAAGAGGAAATGGGTTCAGAGAATAAAAATGTCTCATTTTCATATGGTGCTTTACGTCTATTATTTCCTTTGATCATAGCTTCCCTGGGAGATGGAAGTTGTTATTATTTCCAATTTCTAAATGAAGAAATGAAGACGGAAAGAGGTTTAGTGACTTGCCCAGGATCACACAGCTAGGAAATGTCTGAGACTGAATTTGAATTCAGGTCTTCTTTATTTCTAGTCCATCACTCTGTTTACTTGGAGGTCATATAGGTAGGACTTGAACTCAGTGTCTCTGGATCCAATTCTGTTCCTCAAACACTTCTCTAGTGTTGGATTTGGAGTCAGGAAGACTGGCATTTGAATGGTGCCTCTGACAAGAGCCGTGTGACATCATTTCATCTCTGTCTGCCTCAGTTTTCTGAACTGTGAATTGGGGAGAATATGATTTGCCTCCTAAGGTTGTTGAGAAGCTCAAATGAGATAATATTAACAGTGCTTTGCAAACCTTAAAGTACAAATAACTTTTGTGATTTTACCTGTTGGAATATCCCACAGACTTTAGACAGAAAAGTCCCACATCATACCACCAAGTTCAAGCACCATGTGGTCCATTTGTTATGTGATGGTTTGGGGAGATGGGGGGATTTCTCAAAGTCAGGAATTCAGAATCTCTCCACCTTTCCCCATCCCATTCCAAGTTGGAATACTGGGTCAAATCACCCATCTAAGATCATATGACATTTTCAGTTTTCCTTTTTCCTTGGTTTTCTCCTCCCTTCTTATGCCTGCCGCCATTGAACCTCCTTGAAAAGGAAGGACAAACAGCAATAACAACAATCTGTGATTCTCTTCCTACAACATTCTTTGGGGCATGGCATAGGGTCAGTTTTTAATAACTGGGGAGACCCCTGTTGACTCACTTGTCACTGAATTAGCATTTAATAAGATGCAAAAACCTTTGATTTAATAGGCCTGTTATTGTGCATTATCAAAACGGCAAATTAATTATTAAAAACTGTGTTTGAGCCCTAGCAGAGATGGAATAGAGATTGCTGCTTTTGCTTCTCATTTGCAGTAAATATTGCATTTCAACCCTTCAGTATTTATTTCAAGTATAATAACCATTGTTTAGACTATGAGCCTATTAAGTCTAAATGATATTCAGGAATTGTCTTTTAGGGTTTAATGGTCATGGGATCACAGAAATATAGATCTGGAGTCAGAAGGATCTTTAGATCAATCTCCTTATTTTACACTTGAGTTAGGGCAACTGGGTAGCACAGTGGATGGAGCACTGACCTTGGAGTCCAGAGGATATGAGTTCGAATTAATCTCTTACCAGTTGTGTGAGCTTGGGCCCTGATTCATATCTGAACCCAGATGGCTCTGGAGGAGAAAGTGAGACTGGTGATTTAGCACAGCCCTGCCCTCAACTCAAATCCACATCCAATTCACATGCTTGTCATGATATCATCTCCCTGATGTCAAGGTCTTCTTTGAAAATGAAGGACAAGCATTACATGTGAGGAAACAGAGGCCCAGAGAGGTGAAGTGTCTTGTACTATTTCACACATGTGCTAAGGTCAAGATTGGAACTCAGGCTTTGTGACTCCAAGTTCAGTACATTTTACTCTTTTCACTCTACCACGTTTTCCCTTATAGAAGAGGAAAATGAAGACAAGGATCATTCTTTCTAATTCTGAGGAGTTCTAGTCTTTGTAAAACTTCTCTGTAAAAATACTGAAGTCCAATCTCTAAACTTCTTGATATATCAGGGATTCCATTATGGACTGATATAATCAAAGAATGATCTGGTGGAATTGGTAGATTGGTCCCTTTGATCAAAGCCTGGCCTTGATACTCATGGCTTAACCTCTCTAACACTGAGTTTCCTCATCTATAAAATGGTGGAGTTGAACTAGAGGGTCTCTAAGGGGTCTCTTCTAGCTCTATGATCCTCAGTCAGAGTCCATTCAGTCCAGTCCAACCATCCCATTTTTTTCAGTTGGAAATGCTGAGGTCCAGAAAATTTAAATGATTTGGCCAATGGCATTGGCATGATGAGTTCACTTTTTTCTCCTTTCCATCTATGTCCTAGGCACCCTACTTCATGCTGTTTTTCATGAAAAAGTAAGCTCTGGTCATGTGTTCCTGACTATTTCTACCCACCAGGCATCTTCCCATTGCTTTGAGTGATTCCCTACAATTTTGATTCTGCTGAGATGAGATGTTCTATGATTCACTGACAGTGATTATTCAGCATCCAGAAGGTGAAATTGGTATTAAACCCACAGACTTTTGTAATAAGGAGCACCTCAAAATCCCTGAAAGTGTTGCTATCCCACATGCAATCAATCTCACCTTCTATGCTTCCCTAAATTAATTCTGAACCAAATTCATTGCTACCTCTAAGCACTTATCGAAGATGCATGACCCACTGGATCGACTCAATGGACTTCCCATACAACTGGATGTTATCATGTAGGTTATAGGTGTGCTCCATCTATTTGCTTTTTCCATTGTGGATTCCTAACAAAATAACATTTGTTAAGCTTCTGTGTTGATCAAGAAAGGATGAAAGAGATGGTTTCAAAGAAACTTGGAAAGATTTTTAGGAAATTCTGGGAACAGAACCAGGAGAACAACTTTACAACTATATGTAAAGACAAACAAGTTTGAGAAACTGGGGATTACCACAAAAATCAACCACAATTCCAGTGAATTTATGATGAAACAGGATACTCTTTCCCTGATTGAGAGGTTATAGGCTCAGAATATGGACTGAAACAGTTTGAGGGACATGACCAATGTGATAATTTGATTAGCTTTACTGTAATTTATAAGTGAGTTTTTTTCTTATTTTCTCAATGGTAATAGAAGGTAGGGATAGGAGTGGAAAAGGGTGATTGAGAAAAGAGATGGCAAATCTTCTTTCGAAAATAAAATTTAGGACAGCTAGGTGGCGCAGTGAATAGAGCACTGGCCCTGAAGTCAGGAATACCTGGGTTCAAATCCGGTCTCAGACATTTAATAATTACCTAGCTGTGTGGCCTTGGGCAAGCCACTTAACCCCATTTGCCTTGCAAAAAACTAAAAAAAAAGAAAAGAAAATTTAATTTTAAAAAGAGATAATATGTTCAACTTTTACCAGACTGTTTGCTGTCAAGGGGAGGAGGGAAGGAAGAGAGGGTGATAGAAAATATATGTAACTTGTAAATTTGCAAATGGATGACTATTGAACAACTACCATAGCATATAATTGAAAAAATAAAATATCAAGAGAGAAAAAAAATGGTCCTTCCCTTCAGGGATCTAAATATCTACAGAGGGATAGTTGATGGAATCTAGAATAGTGACTTTCAGAGACCATGAGTTCAAATCCTCTAAGTTATTGGTAGGTAGCACATAGGTGGAATGATGGAGTTGGAATCAAGAAAATCTGAGTTGAAATCCTGACTTGATTGCTTAGTCGCTTAACTTCTATTTTCTTCAATTTCTTCATCTGTAAAATGGGACTAATAATGGTGCCTTCCTTCCAGGGTTGTTGTAAGAGTCATTTGTAAAATTCTTTGCAAACCTTGAAGCTCTAAAAATGTTTGGGGCAGCTAGGTGGCTGCATAGTGCAGAGGTCCAGGCTTGAAGTTGGGAAGACTCATCTTCCTGAGTTCAAATCCAGCCTCAGACACTTCCTGGCTGGGTGACCCTGGGCAAATCACTTGCCTCAGTTTCCTCATCTGTAAAATAAGCTGGAGAAAGCATTGACAAACCACTTCAATATCTTTACCAAGAAAACCCCAAATGGGGCCAAACAGACTGAAAAATATCTGAACAAAAGAAATGAAAATGTTAGTTGCTGCTGCTGCTGCTGTTTCCGTTGTTCTTGTTAATTAGTGGTCCGCTCCCCTTTATATCATGCCATACAGTCTTCTTTTATTGGAAGTTCCAATGTGTCCTTCTCTGGGAAAGCAATGACTTCCTTTCTAGCTGCAGCTTTCAGGAAGGTGTTTTGATTTCCAAGCCAGGACGGTCCCCCTGCGGTGCTCCCAGCTAGGTGGTTGACATCTACAGCTCTCTGTTTGACCCCTGTCCTGAATAGAGCTTTGTTGGCCATATGCACTCATGGGACTTGATGGGTGGTTTGTTCAGAAACAGGAAAGTAGCTCCCAGACCCTCCGGGGCATCCTGACCAATCTTTTGGCTTTGACTTTCGCTTCCTTTCCTTTGTGCCTGGCTGCTGCTTAGCTTCTTATAAACACTTTAATGAGAAGGATAAAATAAATCCCCCAAAGGGGGAAGGAAAAAAAAAGCCCATAATCACTGTATTCTAGAAACAGTGTTTTCTGTTTTCTCTTCTTGCCTTTTCCCCTGGCCCTGTTCTTTGTTAGTCTGACAGGACTCCTTCAATTGGGGCCTCTGGCATCCATCCGAGACCACAAGCCAGACCAAGGAGATAACACAAGGCAGAACAGCAAATAGCCCAGGGATTGCATCATGGCACTCTGCTTGGAGGGCCAGACAGCTTATTTCTAACCCTAGGACAGCTGTCAGTAGGCAACAGCATCACATGGTCAAAACCAACGCACCAGACTGGGAGCCAACAGACCCAAGCCTTTGTCCCAGATGTGCAGATAACTGTGTGATGTGGGATGAATCTCATGCCGTAATGAGAAAAGAGATGTATTTGGAGGCAGGTTTAAATCCCGACTGCTATGTATTGTCTGTGTGACCTTGGAGGAGTCACTATTCCTCCATGAACCCCAGTTTCCTTAGCTATCCACGGAGGATAATGATTAGTTCCTACATCACAGAGTAGCTGCCAGTCCACAAAGAAATCATTCATTTGAAGTGCTCAGCTAAGCTGAAAGTTCTATCCAAGGTCAATGCTTCCAGGAAGTATTCAGTAAATATATGTCAAACAGAACTGAGTTTCTGGAATAAGGAGAGAGATTCATGGGCTCATCGATTTAGAGCTAAAAGGGATCTTATAGATCATTGCATCAACCCCCTCATTTTACAGATAAGGAAACTGAGGTTTCGGGTAGTAAGTGACAGTCATCATTCATATACCCTTGACTCTAAAATGCTTTCCACAGTACAGAACAAAAGGGACCTTGGTGATGATTAAAGCCAAAGCTTGGCTCTGTGACCATCTTATTCTGGGCTCTGTTTGGGATGCCAGATCTGGCACCTCTTTCTGACATGGGTATAGAGAAAGAAAAGGAAGGGAATGGAAGCAGCATTTATAGAGCACAATTATCTCAATTGAGACTAACAGCAGTCCTATGATATAGGTGCTTTTATTATTCACATTGAACAGTTCAGGAAACTGAGGCACACAATTTAAAAAAATGATTTGTTTAATGACACATAGCTAATAAGAGTCTGAGGACATATTTGCACTCTGATGTCCTTGACTCCAGACCTAGTTGCCTCGAAAAGAATGGAAAGGTTCCATACAGGATGAAAGAGAAATCAAAGAAGATGATGCCTGCAATCACGATTGGCTTAATAATGAATAATAATGGAAATGGTTAGCATATTATAAAGTTATTTTGTTGTTCAGTTGTGCCTTTCAAGACCCCATTTAGGATTTTCTTGGCAGAGATCCTGCAGTGGTTCACCATTTCTTTCTCCAGCTCATTTTACAGATGAAGAAACTGAGGCAAAGAAGGTGAAGTGACTTACCCAGGGTCACACAGCTAGATAGCATCTTAGGTCAGATTTGAACTCAGAAGATAAGTCTTTTTGACTCCAGGCCCACTCTCTCTCTATTGTGCCCCTTGGCTCCTCTACTTTAAAGTTTATATAACACTCTACATATATTATCTCACTTGATCTCCACATCTGTCTTATGTGGCAGGTGCTTTTATAGATGAACAAACTTGCTGTTATCATCCTTTCTTTACAATTGGGGAAACTGAGACAGGCAGTGGTTCCATGACCTGCCTAGGGCCACCTAGCTAATGAGTATCTAAGGTTGGATTAGAACCTAGTTCTTCCTTATTCTAGGTCCAGTATCATTAATTTGTACTTCTGATCCAGCATCCATGCCATGGGAACATTGGCTGACAGATTCTTGTCTTCTTTCATACCCATACCAGCCAAGACCCCAGAACCCTTCTTCTTCTGAAGAAGGCACAAGTTGGAAAGAAACCAAATTGTCTTCTCACATTCTCTACCTTTTAGGCACTCTTACTGGTCTCTCGGCTGCCCACGGTCACCAGTCAACATGACCAACGACTGTTTTTCCTTTGCACAAACTCCTCAAAACTTGAGAGGAAACAACTTTCCATACTTTTTCAGCTCTCTCTTATTTATTGACTCCTGGGACAGAGGTTGAATCAGACCTCCCAGAGAGTATCCCTTTCTGCACAGATGACCCTATGCAGGCTCTTCAGTTCTTGGGACAGCCCTTTCCCATGGGTCTTCCTAGGCCAAAACAGAATTTTAATGTAAACTGTCCTCTACCCTTTCATCTAAGATAATAAAATGGAAACAACTCAGTGTCCAATAATAAGGGAATGGCTAAGCATATGATTATGGGGGAAGAAGCATGGGATAGGGAAAATATTTATACATTTTAAATCAGAAGTTTTGAATTAAAATCTTGTCTTTTTCACTTGGACAAGAAACTTCATATTCATCTGGGAACTCTCCTCCATAAAATGAAGAGATTGAATGAGGTGGATTCCTCCCTTTTAACTCTTAATTTATTATCTCAGGGACAGTTATGTTATATAGGATGGGATTCCATATGGATGGATATTAGAAGTATCCAGTGTATGCATTATGGTTAGAGATAAGAACATAGGATTTAGACCAAAAAGGGAACCTTCAAGGTCACTGATAGTGACAAGTCAATGCCCCTATTTTGCAAATGATTGACTAAAGTCAGAGAACTGAAGTGACTTGCTTGAGGCCAAATAACTAATAATCCAAACCTCTGACTCTAGAGTCAGGACCTCCATGGGACCGTTTTGTTTACCCCTTCCTTCATTTTACAAATGAGAAAACTAAGGCCCTAGGAAATTATTTGCCCAAAGTCACTGGCATTAAATACCTAAAGTGGGAGCTCTAATTCTTATAGATGAAATAATGTTAAAAGAGAGAGGGTGAAGGGATCAGAATCAGAATCAGGAAAGGTGAGGCAATATGGTAGAAAGAGCTTTGTCATCTTAACTTGCCTTGTGACTTGGGATGAGTCCTTTTATCTCTCAAATGTCAGCTTTCTCTTCTAGAACTGTGAAGAAGAAAGGCATCCTGGCATAGGGGATTCCTTTTTTTTTTTTGTTAGGAAGATCTGAGTTCTAGTCCTCCTCCCAACATCTAGACGTTATATGGTAAAACATTTCATTCATGACAGCTCTCCAAGGTGTTAAATTCCAGATAGGCTGCCAGGCTAAATCAATGGAGGGAGTCTTCCAACTCAGGGTTCCCCTAAGTGATTCAGTACATAGAGTGTTTTGAATCTAGTCCAGGGAGAGGTGCCATTGTGGTGGGATGTTGCCCATGAAGGCACAGCCTCTGATGAACTTTTCCACAGGCAATTGCTGTTTCTCTCTAGAGAGAGAGCTCCAGTTCTCAGATCTGACAATCTCTGGGCAAGCCTTGCTTGGGGCTTGCCCAGATTGGTTGACTAGCATTCTCTCTCTCTCTCCTCTTTGCTGGCATGATGTCTCTAGAGGCCAAGCATGACTTTGGGCACCCTCATCTGCCTTTCCAACCCCAAAGAGTGAGTTTCCCTATGTCTGAAAATCCCTGGAATCTCAGGTCTGGCCCATGAGTCAATGTTGTAATGTCTGCAGGGAAAAAAGGCCCATAACATGGAAACCCTGTCTGCTATAGCAACGGGGAGAATAATAAACACAATTTTTTCAGGGGGTAATCATAACATGTAGCCTTCTGGAGATGTTAGCAAGAGAGATATACAACTCATAAATCAAAGCTCTGATTCTGTTTGTTTTTCCCTTCCAGGGCTGAAGAGATTATAGGGAGAAAAAGCCTCACTGAGGCTGTGTCTGCACATGGAAATGGAAATGAATAGTGAGATTATCCACACCCCCAAACAGCTTGGTTCTCAGTTATCTGTGTGTTTTAGGCAAAGGTTTTTGGCCTCAATCTGAATGATACAGGTTATTGATTTCCCTATCAAGGGCAATCCAATTTGATGAGCATTTATGAGATGCCTACTATGTGTCAGACACTCTACTATGTGTTTTAAGCAAAAGTTTGGTCTCATTATGGATGATACAGGTTGTTTCCCCTATCAAGGGCTATCCAATTTGAAGGACATTTATGAGAAATAAGTATCAGACACTCTATTGGTTTCTGGGCATACAAAGACAAACAGGAAACAGTTTCCTTCTCCTTTCATGGTCCACTTAATCTCTACAAAGAGTCTCTGACTGAATGTGGGGCAAATTTGCTTGATTCTCTCCCCCACTTAAAAAGTAGAGAAGTTAAGGAACTTCATAGGAAGAAAGCCTGGAATTATCTCAGACAAAGGAGAAGAAAAATGGTAGTGGGGTGGAGGTGGGGGATGGAGTGCTTACAACACTTAGAGACAGTGTTAGGGAGTGGACAGAGTTACCAACCTTGGATACAGCAAGTCTTGGGTTCAAAGCCTTTCTTGAATGGGGGGTCATGGACAAATCATTTAACCTGGAGGTGATTTCATACACTTCTCTGCTGCTAGGATGATGGAAAGAACACTGACTTCAGAGTCAAAGGCCCTGGATTCAAATCCTGTCTCTGGGACCATTTGTAAGGTTCTGGGCACAACACTTGGACCTCAGTTCTCTTTCTGTGACATTAGGGTTTGAAATTAAATGACTTCTGAACTCCCTTCCAGCTCTAAAAATATCAGTCTGTACTACTGTGTACATGGCTAGAAGTTTCCACAAAGGGAATTCCCCACTCTGAAAGTCACTCCACCATTCCTTTACCCCCAAATATTTGTAAAATTTTTACATCCATGATCTCATTTGATTCTCAAAACAATCCTATGAGCTAGATAGCTCAGGTATCATCATATTCATATTCCAAATGGTGAAACTGAGATTTGGAGCAGTGGAGTAGCTTTCTTAAGGTCATATGACCAGTAGTTAGTTGACGGAGTAGGGATCTGGATGCAGGTATGCCCTGACTCTTTCCACTATGTCATATTAATGAGAATAATTAAAAAGAAAAGTTAGAATTTATTTTAAAAAAAGGAAAAATAGATTATTAAATTAAAATTTGCCAGAGATCAAAATGTACAGATCTTCTTCTAGGATTGTCATAAAGATCAAGTAAATATACACAAGTATATTTATGAAATATATGTTTGAATATTTGCACATACATAAATATACATGTATGTATAAATGTTTATATGCATATATGTATATGTGTACACACAGATATGCATACATGGTGTGTATTTTGTGTGTTGATAATACATATATGTTCATATGTATGTGTGTATGTCATCTATGTCTATTTCTGTCTCTATATCTAGACATATACAAGCTAGATTTGAACTCAGGTCTTTCTGACTTCAGTCCCAATGCTCTTGGTCACCTAGCTGCCCCTAAATGAAGAGGAGTAACGTGTAATCTGTCTTGAAAAGTAGATTAAGGCCAGTTTGGGAAGGACATAACTGTCAAAGCTGTGGCAAACCCTTTCTCAGTGTTGGGTAACAGAGGAGACAATATGGCTCAATGGAAAAAAATACTGGACTTTGATTTGAATGCTAGCTTGACCTTTTGCTATCTCTGTAGTCATATCATTTCTCTGGATCTTAGTTTACTGATCTGTAAAATGGGAGGACTGGATTACATGGCCTCTTGAGTACCTTGTAAGGGAAGTATTATTTCGGGATCACTAAGGGAATCAAGGATCATCTACATTGATGATCCTTGGATACTATATTTTAGGTATAGGAATACAAATTACTAATTCTTTTTTTTCTTAATAGGTTTTTAAAAATTTATAAAGTCCCACCCATCATATTTTAACTGAATCTTTGGGTTCTTAATCAATTTATTTTTTAATATATTTAAAAAAATTTTTTAGTTTTTTTTCAAGGCAATGGGGTTAAGTGGCTTGCCCAAGGCCACACAGCTAGGTAATTATTATTAAGTGTCTGAGCCTGGATTTGAATTCAGGTACTCCTGACTCCAGGGTGGGTACTCTATCCACTGAGCCACCCAGCTGCCCCTCTTAATCGATTTAGATTGAACTTTTACTCACAAATGGATTATTCCACGTAATCTTCCTCTACACTAAGCATTTTTACATCCGAAACTAGTCTTGATTTATTGTCGGAGTCCAGGAGTAATACAGCCCATGTGGCCTCTTCTTCACCAAGAATTTCCTGATTCCATTAATCTGTTAGTCAATGGAATCAGCTATGTGTACTAAGAACTTGGTACCATGAGTTTCCAGGTTCTATTCTTCATGAAAAGACTTTGTGGCATCCTTCATCTTTATTTTTTGAGTTCCTTTTGAATCCTCCCATTTAAATGTAATCTGGATGAGGGCAGGGTGTCTTTGCATTCCCAGCATACAGTAGTTGATAAATAAAAGCTGGTTGAATTGAACTGAATAGAAAGTAAATGTGAGATCATTCAATATATCAATGGATATAGGGGAAGGTATTCAGTGCTACCACAAGGTAGGGGAAGGCATTCAATGAAGTTGTACCTGGAAACTTAAAGACTTGTAGAAAGAATGAATGATTACTGGCAGTGACACAGGGGCCATCAGTACCACCTTTCTGAATTCTCAGGTCATCTCAGAGTCAGGAGATTGGGAAACAGGAAGGCAGGTTATGGGGATAGCTGCATATCCTACTTAAATTATTAGCTGTTTTTCTTTCTCCATGAGATCAGATTCTAATAAGATGATGGGTCTAGAGACAAAAGAGACCTCAGGTGTTCAACTTCCTCATTTTCCAGATAAGAAAACTGAGTCACAGGGAAATGAAGTGGTTTGTCCAAAATTACACCGATAATAGGTGGAAAAGCTTGGATCCTAATCTAATCCTCTCCTCTGCCTCCAAATTGAGAACTCTTCACTTAAGCAATTGATCTTCTGTGCTTCATACTAGAGAAATGAAGGCAAGGAATGAAATTATCTGTGCTTTTGAGGAGCTTATATTCTATTGAGGGAATGTACATAGATAAGTATATACTGAATATACAACTAGATGGAGTTAGTTCAGGGAAAGAGGTGAAGGAAAGATAAAGGGGGGAGGGGATCCCTTCAACAGGCTGTTATCATGAGATTGGGCAGGTAGGCCCAGTGGCAATAGGGTACCCCTGTAGTTTATTGAGTAGAGGAGTGACATGGTCAGATTTCCACTTCTGGGGGGAACCACTTAGAAGAAGCATAGATCAGAGTGGAGAAGGACTTAAAGCAAGGAGAAAAATGAGTAGGCTCTTGCATTAAATTTAAGTGGTGACTGTGATCCAGAGGAGGGGCTGGGTCCCAGGGATGTTGGGAAGGTAGGCACCAGCCTGCCTCATGTGTTTTCACTCTGCAAGAAAAGCCTCTGGTTTGAAACCCTGCCACCACTGGTTCTAGAGAACTTGCCAAGTTCCAAAATTGCTGTGGTGATAGCACTAATTCCTTGGCATGGATGCTGGTCCCCGTGAGTCATGAGGTGCTGCATCTGGCTTCTGGGGGCATGGCTCCTCCTCGGAGGCTACAGGAACTTCCCTGCTCAGAGCAGGCGGTGTGAGAAGTAACGGGTCAGGGCAGAGCTCATGATCTCCGTGCTGTGGAATGTCAGGGGCCTGAGAGACGGATGAGGCTACTGGAATACACAGACTCAGCCTCAGGTTTCAATGCACACATCATAAATCATTTTCAGGAAAAAGAAACACATGCACTGGTACAATATATAAAACCAGGGCATGAGATGCTCAGCCAGGAGACTCCATCCAAGGCTAGGGAGGCTGTTATTGCTCTATTTTTCTGGCCTTCTGGAGGCTAAATTTGCAAATTCAAGCCAGGCAACATGCCTGCGATATAGCCTTTCTGACCCACCATATGTGGGGACCTTTAGCAAAATTTTTACTACTGGAAAGAATTCTTCTTCTTTGTTTTGTTTTGTTGTTTTTTTTTTGCAAGGCCATGGGGTTAAAATGACTTGCCCAAGGTCACACATCTAGGTGTCTGACACTGAATTTGAACTCAGGTCCTGTGCTCTATCTACTGTGCCACCTAGCTGCCCCTTGAAAGGAGAATACTTAAAGGATAACAATGCCAAAAATATTGATGAGAAGTTAAAAATCCCGATCTTTGAAATAGTCCTTGCCTCTGCCACTGAGAATACTTTCTGTGCAAAAGAAGGTAGTAGAGTGCAATGAAAAGCATGTGGGTTTTGGAATCAGAGACAGGTTCAGATCCTTATTCTGCTATTTACTAAGAACTGAGAGAAACAACTATCTCAATGGGATTAATTTCCTTTCTATTTAAAAAAAGGGTAGGTTGGACTTTGTGACTTCTAAGGACTTTCTAGTACTGAATCAGAGCGAAAAACCCAATGCTCCCATAGCTTTTCCCAAGATTGAACAGATCTATAGTTGACATGTTTATTGCTCTTTAATAGTTGAAACATCCAACTCTTCAGGAGCCCATGGACCATAGAATGCCAATACTGTCCATGTCTTTTCTTGGCAAAGATACAGGAATGGTGTGCCATTTTCTTTTCAATATTACAGGGGTAGGTGACTTGCCCAAGGTCACACAGCTAGCAAGTGTCTGAAACTGGATACTAGGCCAGAGCTCTATCCACTAAGCCACCTAGCTGCCACCTAGCAACCAGAGGATTAAGTGACTTGCCCAGGGTTATACAGCTACTTACTGTCTGTGACTGTCTTTAAACTCATCTTCAAATAAATCTTTAATAAAAAATAAATAAATAAACTCAAGTCTTCCTGACTGCCGGCTCAATACTCTATCCATTGAACCACCTGGCTGCCCCTGGTTGGTTTAGAGTCCTGTTGCAAAATTCCAGGGTAAGCTTACTTAAGCTCATTAGGGGTAGAGCAGTAACTAGGGTGGGTTGACCTGACTTTTTCTCTGGGGCACTGGAATTTAGAAGCCTCCTAGCAACCAGAGGGTTAGGTGACTTGTCCAGGGACTTAGTGACTGCAACTGTCTTTAAACTCAAGTCTTCCTGACTCCAGGCTCAGTACTCTGTCTTCTGAACCACTTAGCTGCCTATGGTTTAGAATCTTATTTGCCAAATTCCAGGGAAATCTTTCTAACTTAGCTCATTAAGGGTAGAGCAGTAACCAGGGTGGCTTGACCTAAGTTTTTCTTCAGGGCACTGAAATTTAGAAGACACTGCCAACACTTAGATAACTTTACTGGCTTAGAAACAACCAGATTCATCACTCAGACAGCAAGAAGAATTATTGAAAGTACAAAACCACTAAACGATGAACTTTGTTGCCTTGGTGGCCAGGGCAGCTCAGGGAAGCCAATCTAGCCTTATTCTCCATATTCCTCCCCCTAACCTGGAACCAGCCTTTCAGAAGCAGCCACACAATATCCAAGGATCCCTCTCCCCCTCTCATGGACCCTTGGGTCCCAGCATCTTCATTTAACTATCCTCAAGCTTCAGGTCCTAGAGATGGTCTCTGAAATATTGAATTTGAATAAATAAGTTGATTTGAGGGCAAAGGTTTATGATAGATGTGGTTTTACTGTTTTTTTTTTTCTCTAAATTATGTTTTGTACAGTCTCTTGCAGCAGTCCAATCTGGTAGTCAGGGCTCTGATGATAAGTCAGACTGACTTCTACCAACATCCAGTAGAAGTAATATGCATAGCTATCCCCCAAAAGAGAGGAATCTTCTCTCCACCCCCCCCCCCAAGTCTATTGTCCAGATTAGCTGGGCAGGACTTGGCTGTCTCCAACGCAGCTGCCGGTCAGGGCCAGAATTCTTTCTATTCTTCTACCTGGATTTATTTACTATTCTCCTTCTGAATCCTTTTTCTTTCTGGCTAGCCTTAGACTTCCAAAGGCCTAAAGAAACCTTCAGTTTAATCATTAAGCATTTATTAAATCAGTCAGTCAATAAACATCTACTAAATGTTTACTGAGTACTAGGGAAGAGTAGTTAGGTGACATAATGGATAAAGATCCAGACCTGGAGTGGGGAAGACCTAAGTTCACACCTGGTCTCAGACATTTACTAATTGTGGGACCCTGGGCAAGTTACTTGATCCTGTTTGCCTCAGTTTCCCCGTCAGATGAAATGAACTGGAGAAGGAAATAGCACTCCAGTATCTTTGTCAAGAAAAATTCCAAATGGGGTCAGAAAGAGTCCGATGTTGCTGAAACAGCTCAATAATAACCAAAAATATGCTAAGTGTAATGATGAGTACCAAGGTTACAAATACAAAAAGAAAGTCTCCAACTTCAAGGAACTTACAGTCTAATGGGAGAAGATAAGGGAAGGTTCCCAATGGAAAAGTTCCAAAGAGTCCAAAGGAAAATGGTGAGAAATGAACAGATGGCTAACCTGGAAGTCCTTCTTAAATGGATGTCGTGTAAGGACCTCTTTACTTCACTCTCCAGAGGGTAATGATGGGTTGCTATTGTTCATTCATTCATCATACTATCCATGGATTTTCTTGGCCAAGACCCCAGAGTGGTTTGCCATTTCCTTCTTCAATGAATTAAAGCAAACAGGGGTAAAGTGTCACACAGCTAATTCAGATTTGAACTCAGGTCTTCCTAACTCCAGGCCCAGAGTTCTATCCACTTAGCTATCTAGCTGCCTCCTATACAATTAGGGTAAAAGGAGTCCAAAGGCTTATATAATCTTGCAGGATGATCTTGGGAGAAGTACCACCAAAGGAGTACCACCCAGTGGGAAAATGTCCCACTGTGCTGAAATTGAAAAAACAACTTAAGAAACCATCCCTGCCCTCAAAGAGGAATTTTTTTCCCCTTGTGAGAGACCATGTTAAATCAGAGAAATAATATGAAACAAGGACTGAACTTGAAGTCCAGAAAACTTGGTTTTAAATCTGTGCTATGAGTCTAGCTGTATGATGCTAGATCAGTCACAAATCTCTCTGGCCCTCAGTTTACCCAACTATAAATGGGGATGATAATTGTATTTCTCTTTAAAGTTGTGAAGATTGAATAAGAAAGAGAACATATATGTGTGTGTGTGTGTGTGTGTGTGTGTGTGTATAAGCTTTTCACACCTTAAAGTGATATATAAATATGAGTGATGATGAGGATGACTGTTATTAGGTAAATTCAATGTATCTTAGAATAAAAGATTCTGTATCTCAGAAAAATAAAAACAAACTCTTGCAGGAGGGGGCAGGCACTTGAGCAGAGACCTGAAGGGAGCTAGAGTAATGATCCGATATTTCATCCCTGGCTGCCTGTTGGCCTTTTCCCTGGCTTTCCTTTGATCTGACCTCAGTACAACAGCATGGGTGATCAATCTGCTGGCTGTTGGCTTTCTCCACTGTCTTGTCTCTAGCCCCAAGCCAGACATGTTTCCTTGGCGGCGGACACACTCTCCATTTGTTGAAAGGCTCATCGTGACACTGCGGCTTCTTCAAGGAGCAGTACCAGTCACGGTCTGAGGCCCAAGGAAATTGGTCATACTGCCAGGACCCCCTCCTCACCCTCTTCCCCACGATGAGATTCCTCCAGCATCTACCATCCTTGCCCAATCTGTGCTTTGGGACCAAGAAGAGCAATTCTTCCAAGTAATAGCCATTCGATTCCATGGTAGTACAAATAATAATGTCCTTATTTCACAAATGAATGGGCCCCATAAAGCAAGACTGGAGTCTACAATATGCCAGCCAGTTCAAAAGCCCACCTGGGGCTTCATTTGCCTTGTTTCCCATCTCCCCACAAGGCAGTTTCCTCTTGCTTTATCAATAGAATTGAATGCCAGTTGAAACCCTAAACCCATTTGCTTCAATTTTCTTACCATCAACTTCACTACAAAATTGCAATGAAAAAAATGATATACATAAGGCCTTCCCATGGAAGATGGCTAAGGCTTTTGTGGCTTTACCTCAAAAGGTAATGGGTAGAAACTCCAAAGAAGTAAAGGAACAAATAGGCCTATCCAAAAATTGGAATGAACTGCCTGGAAAGGGATTAGGCCAAGTATGGTCTCCTTGACTAGAATTTTTCAAGTAAAGCTTGGATAACCATTGTTGGGTTCCTCAATAGCATAGGATCATAGATTCAGAGCTGGTACAGTGGATATAGTGATGGGCCTGGAAGGAAGAGGAGTTCAATTTAGGTCTCAGACACTTACTAGCCATGTAATCCTGGGCAAGTCACATAACCCTGTTTACCTCAGTTTCCTCTTCTGTAAAATGGGGATAACAACATTTACTTCCCAAGAGGAGGACCAAATGAGGTAATATTTATAAAGTGTTTTATAAACATTAATAGCTAGGTGACACAATGAATAAGAAAACCAATCTGAAGTCATGAAGATTCATCTTCCTGAGTTCAAAATTGGCCTCAAATACTTATTAACTATGTGGCCTTGGACAAGTCACTCAGTTGCTCATCTGCAAAATAATCCAGAGAAGGAAACAGTAAACCACTCCAGTATCTCTGCCAAGAAAACTCCAAATAGGGTCACTAAGAGTCAGACATGACTGAAATGACTGAATAAGGACAAGAAGAAACCTTAATAATTGTGGCTACCATGTCTATAATGTTTTAAGATTTGCCTGACATTTTAAACATTATCTGCTATTATTGCCATCATTGTTAGTCTAAAGTATTTAGGTCAGCCCAATGGGAGACATTGTGGTACAGTGGAAAGAGTCCCAGGACCTGGGTTTGAGTCCTTGCTCTACCTGCTCACTTATGACGCTCCCCTAAACAAGCCATAACCTCTCTGGGACCCTGTTCACTTGTCTGTAAGATGAACTAGACAGCCTTCAAAAGCCCTCCCAGCTCTCTATCTTATGATTCCCTAACTTTAAGGATGAGGAAACAGAGGCTGAGAGAGTAACAGTCTTCCTAAGGTTTGACAGATAGGAAGAGGCAGAGCCGGGATTCCAAGCCTGAGTCTTATGTTTCCAAATCTGGCCATCTCCCTGGCTTGGAGCAGAGGAGACCACCAAGAAACTCTGCTTGGTGGAGGATGGCAAGAATGAAAGGCACCATCCTACTCAGAATATTGGGAATAAGAACACTTGAGAATCCCAGATATGTAATTCAATCCCCATAAGAGTTAATAGTATGTTACTTTTCTTCTCGCAGACCCAGTTACTCATGGAAGATGGCAGGGTTAGTCCTTGAGAGACCCTCCGGCTCCAGATCTGTGATCCTGGGCTGAAATTCTCTATCCATTAGTAAACTAAAGAGACAGATCATGGCCTGCTAGGTAGATACCCTGTCTCTGAAGAGAGAAGACATGGGTTCAAGTTTCACTTCTGCCTCACACAAGTTGTAGGGACCTGGTCAAGCCTCTAGGCAACTCTTTGAGAATCTAAATTGAAGAGAAGTGGTCAATCTGTATAGGAGGAGGTTCTCTCCATCAGTGAAATCACAGCTCAAGGTCTTAATCCCTTTCCTTATAGGAAAATATCCTAAAAATCCAGGGGAATGACAAATTACAAAGCAGACCAGTAGAACAAATTTCTAGAGCAAGTCATTGGGATGTCTTGCTTCTTAAAAGGATATAAAGCATTTATTAAAGGAAACATTCTTTCCATTATCGTTATCATCATCATTATCTATATGATGTCTGGGTGTCTGGTGCAAATATATTATTGCAGTTGGAAGAAATCAGTATAGGTTATATTTGGGGGAAAGGCCAGCCTGGGGAAAAAATTGGGAAATTGAAACAGTTTGTCTTCCTGTTGCCCTTTCTGTTTTCTCCTCTTGGCCTACCAATCACCTTCCTCCAGTGGTTCTTGGGTCTGTGTCTCTGATCTCTCAACAGAAAATTAAAACTGAAAACTTCTATTCCTCTTTGTGCTTCCCTGTCTCCTTCCAGCAGTGGCTACAATAGTTGTTGTCCATGCCTCCTTGTCCGTCCATGTCCTGCTCTTTGGGAGCAGGAACAAGTTTTCTTTCAGCTTGTATCTGTATTTCCATCAAACTGTTAGGCACACTGTAAGGTCTTGTTGAGTTGACTTGATCAATCCCCCCTTTTTTTCCTGGCCCTACATGTCTCAGCTATTATTTATACAACCTTCTGTTGATCTTTATTGGCCATATGCAGCAGCATGCTCTATATGCCACTCTCCATCCCTTTTAGAGTCATTCTCAACTTTTATTCTTTAGAGACAGTAGTATTGAATATCTTACTTTCAAACAGCTTCAATCGAACAATATTAATATCTGGGAAATAAAGAAGATGAACCTTCATTTAAGGGAGAAATAAGGCCATTGAAAGCACTGTGTCACATCATTTTCCAAAGGAAATCCAGTCCATCTTCCTCCTTCTCTTCAATCCTGGGTCCAGTCCACAATTCATGTCTGTGTCTGAGTCTGTGCCTGTGGATATGTCTATTTTCATCCACCTGTGTGTATTTATTCACAGATACATATAGACATGGGTGTATTGTATATGAAAATATACACAGTTAGGCATATACATACTTACATATAGATGTTCATGCATATAGAAATATATATCCATGTGTGTATGTGTAGATATGTATATGTGAATATAAGTATAAGAACTGACTAATCAAATGCCAATCTGTCTGGGCAGTAGGCATTGTTCTGACACTCCTGTGTGGAGAGTTTCATAGTTTTAATTCATGAAAGTAATTTGCATTAAATTAGAGTATCTCATATTCCAGGAAACGTTCAGAAAACAATAAATGATAAGCAGAGTAAATAATAGTATCTTTATCTGACAGAAAAGGAAGCTGAAGTCTCAGAAAGGAAATGTGACTTGTAGTGCGTTATACACCCCAAGAAGGATCAGAGTGAGGAATAGAATTCAAGTGGGAGGTGATGTGGTTCAGTATGATGACTTTAGAATTAGCAAAACTGGTTTCAAATCTGACTTCTTACATTTAGTGCCTTGGGCAAGTCATTAAATTTCTGTGGGCTGTAATTTCCTAAACTGTAAAATGGAGACATTGGACTCAATGGTCCCTGAGGTCTCTGCAGCTTTAGATCCATAATACTTTGGTCTTCTAGACTATTTTACATATGATACTCAAGAGATCAGAGCAGGATGAATTATTGTATGTATGTATGTATGTATGATTATAGAATTATTATAGCAAAATTGTATAATTAATGTATTATAATTGGATGCATTTCCAAGGTAGTAAGAGCTCAGAATTCCCTCCATATCACTATTAGATCATTTCCCAAGTGTGGTGGGTAAGGTAAAAGAGAATGAGATGACTGCAACACTGACAAGACCAAAATCAATAAATATCCCCTTCCTGGATAGCTGGGCCCCAAGGGCTTAGTGAAAACCTTAATGTCTACATTATCTTAACTAAGTCACTTACCTCCCAGGATCCTTGTAAGGGTCAAATGAGATAAAATTTGTAAAGCACTTGTCAAATCTGAAAGCAATAGATTATTAGTTTTAGATTATTACGTAGCCTTCCTGAATCTCAGTTTCCTCACTTGTAAAATGAGAGAGTGGGGCCAAATGATCTCTGAGGACTTTCTCAGTTTTAGACCTATAATTCTATGATCCCTGCATAGAGATCTACTCTTCCCTACATAATATTATAGAGAAGATTCTTATTCAGAAATGACCTCTGGAATTCCTTTAACCTCTAGGCTTCTAGGAGTAGCAAATGGGTTCTCTGGAGACAGCTCAGACTTGGCCTCCATCTCAGATCTGTCACTGACTGTCTTCTGTGATCCCTGGTAAGTCATTCTTCTCTGGACCTCAGTTTCAACATCTCTGAAATGAAGGTATCGGACTAGATGAAGTGTTCCTCAGCTTGTTTGCATTATAGGTATCTCCAGCAGTGGGCAGGGACTGCTGGTCCCTGGGTGGGTAGAATGCTAGTCAAGGAGACTCATCTTTGTGAGTTCAAGTTTGGCCTCACTCACTCACTAGCTGGGTGACCATAGGCAAGTCACCTAACATTGTTTGCCACAGTTTCCTCATCTGTAAAATGGACAGTTGGGCAAGTCACTTAATCTTATTTGCCTCAGTTTCCTCATCTGTAAAATGAGATGGAAAAGGAAATGGCAAACTACTCTATTTTTGCCAAGAAAACCCTAAATGGGGTCATGAAGAGTTCAAAACGACTGAACAATAACAAAATGGATTCCTTCTTAGTGTAATAAAAATAACGGCATTTTATAATATTTTAAAATGTGCAAAGTGCTTTCCAGAATAATAATAGTTAGTATTGCAAAAGGCTTTAATGGCATTACAAAGGGTTTTATAAATTTTTTTTTCAATTTATCCTTACAAACATCCACTGAAGGGAGCTGCTATTATTATGCCAATATTGTAGATGAGGAAACAGAGGCAGACAATAATTAAGTGACTTGTTCAGGGTCACCCAGTTAGTGTCTGTGACTAGATTTGAATTCAGGTCTTCCTAACTTCAAGTCCAGAATTCTCACAATGTACCACCTAGCTGTACTCCTCCAAAAAAAAAAAGGATTACAAGAGGAACCAACTATTGTGAAGATGTTATCAAAATATTAATTTTTTTAAAAAAGTATTTCCTGGGGGCAGCTAGGTGGCACAGTGGATAGAGCACAAATCAATTAGATAATGTATTTAAAGTACTTTGTAAATCTTAAAATGTTATTGATATAGGGGCAGCTAGGTGGTGCAGTGGATAGAGCATCAGCCCTGGAGTCAGGAGTACCTGAGTTCAAATCTGGCCTCAGACACTTAATAATGACCTAGCTGTGTGGCCTTGGGCAAGCCACTTAACCCCATTGCCTTGCAAAAATAAAAATAAAAATAAATAAAAATAAAAAGTATCACATGGACACCAGGTGAAGACTCCCTGGGTTAAATGGTCACTAAGTCCTATACCTCTTCTATATTCTTTCTATCTTTTTTGTTTGCATTGTTATCCCTGGAAATAGCAGTGATGGTTTTCACCATCTTGGTTTTCTAAATATTCAAGTCACAAAAACAAAAATAAAAATAAAAAAAGAGGTAATAGTACAAAAAAAGGGTGTGCTTCACTTTTCACATTCTTCTCCTTCTAAGAATCTTTTTTCTTGTCTCCCAGGAAAGAGATATTTTCCTCTCAGCTAATTTCTAACCAAACTCAATGCTGCTCCTTTGGGAAAGTTAAGTTGCTTTACTCCCTTCCCCCTAATCCAACCCTCACTTCCATTTCTAGGATTCTGAAAAAACATAAAAGCTTTCAGGACTCAAAGGAATGAATCTCAAATGGTAAGATTTCAGAAATCTTTCCATCAGGAGCAAAGAGGTTTTTCAATAGGCAAGTATGCTTGCGTAGTTTATCAAAACATTCCTCTTTGTTAGCTTCTGTCTATTGGAAAGCCAAACTCCGATTTCAGTTTTTCTAGTTTCGAGTCCTGGAATCATAGAATTTGGGTAAATCAGTTCTTGGGCCTCATTTCCCCCATTTGTAAAATATGAAAGTTGGATCAGATGACTTCTGTGGTCCCTCCCAGTTCTAGGTCTATGATGATATGACTCTGAATCTATCAGTCAACACTTGTTTAACCACTTCATGCCACACTGTCCTAAGTACTGAAGGTGCAAAGAAAGGCAAAACAGGTTTCTTCCCTCAAGGAGCTTACATTCTAATGGGAAAACCACATGGAGTAATCAGGTAATATAACTATATAGGAAATAGCTGGAATGTAATCACAGAGGGAAAGGGAAGATATCCTAGAGACCATCCTACCCAACCCTTTCATGTTTCAAGTAAAGAAACTAAGGCTCAGAGGGGATCTGGTTTTCAAAAGTTACACAGCAAATGAGTCAGATTTTGGACTCCATAGCAGACCTCTTAGATCCAATATTCCTTCCAGTGAACAAAGCAGACTCCTTCACTGCTCCATAATTATTCCCAATTAACACATGCTTTTCATTGTGGCAATGCCCTCCTTCACCCCCACTTAATGGAATACTTCAAGGAACTATCATTTGATGAGTGGTTGGGGGGGAGGGAGGTATTTCCTCCAGAGATGTGGATAACAACCCTTCTGTATTTTGGTAGAAGGGTTTTAAGAATTGTTCTTGTTCAGTTGTGTGTAACTCTTCATGGCCCCATATGGGATTTTCTTGTCAAAGATACTGGAATAGCTTGCTGTATTCTTTCCCTTTAAGTGGCTTGCCCAAGTTAACACAGTTAATAAGTGACTGAGGACAGATTTGAATTCAGATAGATTTGAACTCCAATCCCAGTACTGTATCCACTGAGTCATCTATTTGCCTCTGAATCTTAAGAATTACCGTGTTGGAAATATTCATCTCCTCAGAGATTACCTAGTGATGACCCTTTTCAATCTGGACAGACTGGGCGTTGGATAGGGAACATATATGGTCAGTCATTGAACATACATTTCAATCACTCCATGTTGGCAAGACCTGCCAGTATTTGTGATTTGCTGGAAAGGACTTGAGAAACCAACATCACCTTTATGACACACTGAGGCATTCTGGTAGAGGTTTCTTCTTGACAGAGAACTATAAGGGAGGGAGGGAGAGAGAGAGAGAGAGAGAGAGAGAGAGAGAGAGAGAGAGGATATCTTTCTCTTAAACTGTAGTGGGGTCAAAGGGCAACAATCCCAATCACCCTGGGGAATCTCTTCAGACAAAGCGATCAGCCCCACACAGATCACCACCTTTAGACGACTTAAGGTTATGTCTTTCAAGCTTGTCTTTGCCTTCAGTCTAACCTTGGTGTTAATTAGACACAGCATGGGAGAAAGGTTTGTCCTTCAGTAAGGTGAATACTTCCTTTTTTTTCAAGAAGAGAAATACATCCTGAAAAAATTATATTATTGAATAATAACAATTACCAACTATAACAATTCACATTCCTATAGTGTATTTTCAGATTACAAAAGTACTTTCCGGAGGCCTTTCTTGCTCCCCTCCTCTTCCCAGATTTCCCTTGGAGATCACCTTCCATTTATACCATATTCATCTTGTGTGTACACTGTCTTACATATTATATCTGCATAGCTGAGCATAATGCCTAGCATCTACTAAGGGTTTAGTAACTGCCGGTTGACTATCTCACTGATTTACAGCAATCCTCTGAGGGGATTTGTGCAGATAAACAGAAAAACCTGACCTTCAAACTGTGGAAAAGCTGGTAGCAGTCTCTGGAAGGAAAGAAGGAAGGAAGGAATAACCATTTATTAAGCACCTACTATAAGTCAAATCCTGAGCTAAATGTCTTACAAATATTATCTCATTTGATCTTTGGGGAAAAGATGAAAAGAAGAAGAGTCTCTGGTCTAAATAGACCTGCATCACCCATTCTCAGGAACACAAAGGAAACTTTAAACAATGTTGAACATCTTCAGAGCCTCCAAAGAAACTTTTGGAAAAAGGCAAATCATCTTTGTATTGAGGTCAGCTTTTAAAACATCCTATCTAGGCCAGTTCCTACTCTCTCCACTCTCACCCCCCCCTTTGTTCTTTTAAAATACCAAACATCATTAGATCATGCTCTGAACTTATGTTGGCTAAATGCCATGGTTTAAATCCCAGTGAGCTTGTTGACCTTAGAAGAATATCCTAAAAGGATAAACCTATTTGTTTTACAGTGAGAGAATGGAAAATAAAGCAACTTGAGTTTCTTTCTGAGACTTTTCTTGCCAAGTTGATCTTCAGAACAATTTTTTTTACAGTTGATTTATCTCCCCTCTAAAGTGAGGTTTTTAAAGATAAATATATAAAATATTTTAACAAGGCTTGCTCCAAGAACAATGATCAAAAACCACTGAGGATTCATAGAGGATCACCAGACTTACCTTTATTCAATGCTATGAAACTGAGACTCTCTCTTTTGATGTCTTGGGAAGACTTTGGAAGCCCAGATTTTTCTGGCCAGCCCAAGGAAATTAGGGATTGGTGGAGGTCATTTGGGGAGCTACTATTTGAGATTGTACACCAGTATAAAATCTGAGCATTTGTTTTATTTTGTACCCCCAAAGTATGGGAAGACAATTTGAATGAAGACCCAGAAAGGGAAAGTCAGAGAGGTACCAAAGTCAGTAGTAAGTGTCTATCTCTCTGTCTCTGTCACTAATCTAAAATAACCTTTTAGTAGACTAATGTTAATGATGTAGCATTCTTCTGGTGAGGTATCTCCTCTATTAAATCAGAGAGACACCCATTCAAAAACACATAGACTTGATGGGGTGCCATTGCAGAGTGGTGGGAGCACCCTGGAGTTGGAATTCAAGGGAGTAGGTATGAATCTGGTCTCTCCAACTCAGTGGTATGACCAGAGGCAAATCATTTTCCATCCCTGAGCTTTGGTTCCTCTCCTTATAAAGTGAGAGAGCTGGAATAACTGTCTGCAGATGTAGGAAGGCTCTTCTTCTGGACAATGAGTTTGATTTAGAACATAGTACTAGGGTCATAAGCCACTTTTAGAGATTCTCTATTACAGGAATCCTTATCCTGAGTTCTATGGATAAATTTCAGGGAGATTTTGAACTTATTTGGGAAAAAATTCATCTTTACTTCAATATAGTTGGTTTCCTTTGAGATTCTAAGCTTTTTATTGTTGATTATTTATCATTAGTATTACTTTATTTTTTATTTTTATTTTTTTGCTTTTAAAAACCTAATTCTGAAAAGTGATCCACAGACTTCACCAGATTGCTTGCCAAAGGGTTCCAGACACTGGAAGAACCCTTGTCATAAATGAATGTTGGCTGTGTTCGGAACTAGTGATTTCATTGTTAAAGAGAACTCCCAGATGAGGAAGGTAGAGACCTGTGCAGGTTGGCATTTTTTTGCCACTGACTTTGTTACCTAGAATATGGGAGAAAAATATGGGGGATTGGCCAGGTATCCTAGGGTCACTCACACACTGGATGTGTCAGAGATGGATCTTGATAATAGGCTCTCACTCTGTCATTCTATGGTCAGTCCCTTAGTTTTCTTAACATTGAATCAAATGAAACACTAAAAGCAAAACTGGGTAAAGCCCCCTCCAGTCCTTAAGAAGTTTTCTTTTCTTTCTTTCTTTCTTTTTTAATCTTGCACTGAGCTGAAATCTTGTCTCTCTCAGCAACTTCTCTCCATTGCTCCATTAGTCCTCCCCTGGAGCCAAATGGGACAAGTCCAATCCCTCTTCCCTGTGACAGATTCTCCCAGCACTTGAAGATAGCTATCAAGTTCCTCATAAGTCTCCTGTCCTCCAAGCTACCCACCCCAGTTCCTTCAGCCTATCCATAACAGTTATTATACTTTGAATGTATACAAAGCTTCTTTTATTTGCTCTGAAGAATAGGATTATGCTGATTTTCCAGCCTGGACTTCTGGCAGACATACTGGCTCCTAGCCCCCCCTGTTGCAACCATTAGGCAAAAAATACGATATGATTGAGAAAAATGGCACTTTCTTCTCCAAATGGATTACTCAAATGATCTTGTTAAAGTCATTGGTGCCACTATTTGTGACTGGCTTTCCTGAGAAGTCTATATGGGGGAGGAGAGTGAGAAAGGAAGAGAGAGTATGTTGAGTCAATAATTTGTCAGGTGAGCATCTTTGAAGTACACCTGCATGTCCAGCACATAGACTCATTCAGGTAAATACCCTGGCAAACCTAGACTTCCCAGAGAATGACCTGTAGGAAATCGTTTACAGCCTTGGGAAAACAAAATAGTTTCTTAAAAACGTAGAAAACAGGGTGCTGAACATTGAGTCAGAAAAACTTGAGTTCAAATCTCACCTCAGACATCTGCTTCATAATTTCAGTCGTGTAGCCACTCTGAACTTCAGTTTCATTATCGATAAAAGAAGAAGATTGGGCTTAATGATCTTTGAAATCCTTTCTGTCACTACATTCTATGGTCACACGAACTTCTTTAATTGAATCCATTAGATCATAAGCTCCTTTAGGGCAGAGACTGTCTTTTATGTCTTTTTGTATTGCTAGTGCTAAACATAGTGTCTGATATATATAGTCAGATCTTAATAAATGTTTATTGACGATTGATAGATCTAATTAGAATTCTAGTCTTGGAATGACCCTTCAAACTTCAATGGTCTAATATTGCCTATAGAGTAAAATGTAAATTCTGCTTCCATTTAAAGTGTTTTTTTGTAATCTGGCTATAACCTCTTCTTTCAGAATGCTTTTTTATTATTTCTTCTCTTGCACCCTAAGTTCCAGTCAAACTTGTCTTTGCCTTGTTTCTCATGTAAGACTTTCCATCTCCTACCTCTATACCTTTGTCCAGGCTGTCCAAACCTGAAATGTTCTCTTTCTACACTTCCATATCTCAAAACCCCTAGTTCTCCTCAAGATTCAGCCCAAGTGTCTTTCCTGGACCTCTTCACCAAAATGACATTGCATTTTTTCCCATCTGTTTATCTGTCTGTATCTTGTCCCATCTCTTTTCTGGTAAAGCCCCCAGCACCAAGGACAGTGCCTGGAATTCTTAATGAATGCTACTTTTCAGGCATGTCAGTTTTTTGGAGAGCAGTGGCTTCAATACAAATCTTCTCTCTGGCCTTCAACTGCTGAACTTCAACTTATTCATACACTTTGTTATATGTATTGCTTTGATTTAGACAAGCAAAAATTAGGTCAGGATAAGTATAGGGAGTCCAGAATCTAAGATCACCAAGCAGCTGTGGAGATGGAAATTACTCTGAGGAGACTGTAGGCATGGTCATAGTTTGCATCCACCTCTGCAGTGGGATTTAAGGACTTTTTTCCATTTTAAGAGGGAATACATTTTTCTTAGCTAGTGGCAATCCCCCAAAGAACTAAATTTAGGGGATCTTAAGTATAGTAGGGAAGATGCTTTTAGGAGAAATATGTTATCTAGAGCCAGTAACACTATTAACCGTTTTTATTGATAAGTAGTATAATAGAACATTAGTCCTTGGAGACTTGAATTCAAACCCTGCCATAGGAGTGGCACAGTAGATATAGCACTAGCCCTGGAGGCAGGAGCACTTGAGTTCAAATCTGACCTCAGACACTTAATACTTACCTAGCTGTGTGACCTTGGGCAAGTCACTTCACCCTATTGCTTGCAAAAAAAGATCCCAACCCTGCCATAGACACACTAACTGTATGACCCTAGACAATTCACTTGATCTCTCTCTCAGCCCTAGTTTCCACATTCCTAAAATGAGAATAACCTTGTCACTTATCTCCCAGAGGTGTTCTATAGACCAAATGAAATACATTTGCAAACCTTGAACACTCTATGAATACTCGCTATCATTAATCAACCTCTTCCAGTAGAGATCAAGATCCTGGAGAAATTTGTTTCAGAGCAACAACAATAAAAAAATTCTTGTGGGAAGGCAGGGGAGTTGAGTAGGAAGGCCCAAGTACCCAGGGGCAATACCAAGACACTGATTACTTGGAGGAAAAATTGCCAAAGAAGAGAGGAGGGTGACCAACAAACCAATAGGAGGAGGATACCCTACAGACTAGACAGTTTCTCAACAAAGCTAGCCCCAGGCAGAACTGAGAGGAAAGCCAAATTCATCTTCCAAGTTTATCTCAGGTGAGGCCGCCCCTAAGCCAAGTGGTATGCCAGATGTGAATCGATTTAGTTTACAAAGATCTCCAATCCTGTGTTGAATTTGAGGCCTGTCTCACAGTGAAGGGGGAGGGAGACAGAAACAAGAACTGACCACAGCTTGCTCTCCCAATCAGTTGTTCAACAGACTTTTCCTTTCCCAGACAATCCAGGCCACTGTTTAATGGCAATTAGCAGACAGGCTGCAGGTGGGCTTTGCACCTGCCTCCCATTAGAGGTTTATTTTTTTTTTTTTTTGCCTTTGGGAAATGATATGATTTGTCAAGGTGTCTATAACTTGTGATGAAGCAAGTCCCTAGCAAAATTTTTCTCCTGGTTTCTCCTGTGCACATGGAAAGTCCAAATGGTCACTCAGCTTCCACCTCTTCCCTGTCAAAAGCCAGGCCCCTTTTTATTTCATATTAAATGATGTGTGATAGAAATTGGCCTAAAGGAAAACGTAAAGTCTATTTTTTAATCCACAAGGCCAGTGACAATGCAATAATGTAAATGGTGCCACTTCTATTTGACATAGGAAGTTCATATGTGAGCAAATTATGTCCCTAAAACTCATGTTAGAGATTATAAACTATTAAAAATCCAGGATTATGAAGGATTTTAGAGATCTTGGGTAGTCTTCTATCATTTTACAAATGAGAAAATTGAGGTCAAGTCCATCTTTCAGTTAATCAATAATCATCTACTATTCTAGGTACTGAGTTGAATGTTAGAGATAGAACAGGGATGAAACCTGATTTGTACTTCTAATGATATTGGGATCTCCCAGGGGATGGAGTCATCAACTTCTCTTCAATGTAGACTGTCACAAAGATGCCTAGAGGCAAGAAATTTGAAGACACTTGCTTAGACTCTTCTCTCTTAAGACAGAAATGAAACAGATGCTGCCTTCAATTTCCTTCAATTTATGGGAGACAATTTATATACATAGAAGCATTTTCAAAATAAAAACAACAAGATGTGCCTAAGACTATGCAAACACATCACAGAGACTAGAATGTCAACCCAGTTCCTCTAATTGAGATTTGATCTCCTTTCCATGATGCCATGCCACCTTTTGAAGGAAGGGTCTTTGATTACCATGTTGCATTGGAAAGAGTTGGGATTCTAGCTCTGGTTCTGGGATCTTGGTACTCTTGTCATCAATCAGACCCTGGTTTCCCATTGATTCTTGTTGAAACTCTCTTCAGATTTGTTGAGGTGGCTAAAGACCAAGGCAGAACAAGACCAAAGCAGTGACGAGAAAACAGGAGGGTCAAACTTAAATGGGGCTATTAAAAATCTGTTTAAGCAAGGCCAATCTGTTCGGTTTCATTAACTGTTTACATTTGCCTGGCTTCCTGCCCTAGAGTTGGTCACCTGCCCAGAAACACAATTGAAAACACAACCCTTAACCTAGCTCAGGTTTCTTAATGAAATATGATTACAGACTTAAAGGCAACTCACCAGGTTAATGGTCCCAGACTTACCAGAGTACCATATAAAAATGAGTTTAAATCTCCATCTGGCTTGGGCCCAGTCTGACAGATGGTTCTTTAGGGGGTCTGGAAACCACCTTTTTCAAAGAAAGGGAATTAGAGCCCCAAGAAAAGAATGCAGTGACTGGACTGTACCTGAGTCCTTCCCCCTTCCAACCCCACATTGTTCCCTCTGGTTTCCCTTTGAGATGTCCTTTTATTTCTTTATTCCAATTCTATTGGAGCTGACAGACTTTGAAGAATGAAATCTATGTATCTTTTCTCAATGACAGTGAGGAATAACTTTCACTTAAAATTTTTCCTCTTTTAGAAAATTGATTTTTATTGAAAATTTTTGTTTTTATACCATCTTACTCTCTGAATGGATTGCTTGCCTTTCTTAAGTCAATGAGCATTTTTGCCACAAAGAATAGGGGGGAAAAGCCTGACAAACTATCTCCAAGTAATTCAAGAAGTTTGAAGAGTTTGCCAAAGTAGACCAAGTCAGTTTTTTTAGGGCTGTACCTCATAAGAGACTGGTCATCCTTGCTCTCTGGTCACAACAATGAAGGTTGTGTAGGAAAGCAACAGTTTGTGTGAAGACATATCTAAGTGATTTTAGTGGATGGCAAATTTCACATGAGGGAAGAGCATCATATAACAGACCCCTGCCCCCTGACTCCCTCCCCCACCCCAAGAAAAGCCAAGGATCCATTAAGAGAAGGATAATGAGGCAGAGTGGAGATTGAGAGATCTAGACTCAAATCCTTTCTCTGACAATAAATTGGCAATGTGGACTGCGGCGTAGCTCCACCTGAGGAAAATTCTTCCTAACAAGTATCAGAACTGCCCAAAGGTAAACTGAGTCACCTCCAAGAGGTTGTGGGTGTCCCTTCCCTGCTGGATGACCATTTGTCAGGGATATAATAGAAGGGATTCTTATTCAGATATAGATTGGAATTCAGGCCCTGAGGACCCTTCCAATGCTAGGACTTTGATTTCCCCAGTGTACTTTACCCCCAAACACTACTAGAAACAAGAATTGTCCAGGTTCTGGATCAAAATGCCATAGGAGAATTTGGAAACGGTGGGACCTTCCAACCCTGAGGTCTTCTTGTGAAAGGCAGGCTCTCTGTTCTTGGCACTATCTCGGAGCAAGCTCAGGGTGGGTCATAGCTGAGGAGAGAATAAAACCTGAGTGCTAAGCTTTTCCTAAGCCTTACAATGTGTCACATTTTTTATTTTTATTATTAAACTTCTGGAGTTGTAGGCTGGATGGCAGGTTTCCTACTCTGTGGTGCTCATTCACTGCTATTGAAGAGTTTAAACTGGCCACTTAAAGAGTCAAGGAAGGGGACTCAGGACTTTTGGCTCATCTACTTATTCCCCCAACTGCTGGGTGGTACAGTGGGTAGAGCACTGTGACTCATGATCCTGAATTCAAATCCAGCCTCAGACACTTAATAATGACCTAGCTGTGTGGCCTTGGGCAAGCCACTTAATTCCATTTGCCTTGCAAAAACCTAAAAAAAATAATCCAATAATCCAGATACTTGGATGAGTGAAATGTTTTGACAAGGCCATGCCAGGAGGAGATGCAAAGGGAAAAAATAAAACAATATCTAGCTGTTAGTTCCTAGAAAAGCAATGTTTTAAAATAATGAATGCTGATTTAGTGGTGAGGAAATTACAAAGTATGTAGAAGTCTTTTTTAATGATACTGTATCTCCCCTTTAAAATGTAAACATCTTGATTTTCAGGCAACTTTGGGGTGGATCAACAGGAGTCAGGAAGACCTGAGTTCAAATGTAACCTCAGATAATTATTAGCTGTGTAGTCCTGGGCAAGTCACTTAACCTCAGCTGACTATAAAATGGCAATAATCATACCTTTCAGGGTCACTGTGTTGACCAAATGAAATAAAATTTGTAATGCAGTGCCTATGCCACTCTGCTTATTCTGCTCCTTTAGTTCAAAACTTGCTTTGTATTTTATATCTCAAGAACCTAGCACAGGGCAGCTTGGTGGCATAGTGGATAGAGCACCGACCCTGGAGTCAGGAGGACCTGAGACAATCATCACCTAGCTGTGTGACTTTAGGCAAGTCACTTAACCTCACTGCCTTGCAAGAACAAAAACAAACAAAAAGAACCTAGCACAGAGATGGATATAGTGATAGTCACAGCAACAAATGTTTATTAAGCTCCTACTCTGAACCTGCCACTCTGCTAAACACTGTCAGTTAACAGAATTTTTGGATTGAATTGAGGGGGATGAGATGACATGAGGCCCCGGGTTCCTTCTGGTTCTGATGTTCTTTGGTTCTACCGTCCCCTCTCTCCCGGCGTGATCCATCAGTAGGAACATTTGGGAAAAGGGAATGAGATTTCTCAGGCAGATCTAGGTAGCTGCAAATTGAGAGATGAATAGAGAACTGGGTCAAAAAGCTTTCTTTCCTTCATGAACTTTCTTTCACAGATATGACTATGGAAATAAATTGCTCAGTGACCCTTTCTGAGGGTCACAAAGGATGGAGCAGAGATACATGGAGAACACCCTATAAAGAGTGCAAAGAGAAAGAGAATTCTTGATGAATAGTTAGGCTCTATGACTACTGCTTATAGTTGGCACTCTATGCACTGGGTTGAACCCTGGAACACAATAAAGATTCTCTAGTGAAATGTGAATAATTCCAAGAAGTTCAGCTTTTAAGTATCCATAATCGAAAAATAACAGTTGATGAATTGTTTTCATCCACTTTATGACTTGGACTGAGAGTCAGTAGTTCATTGATAGATACAAATGTGGATGGACACTGCAGATGGCCAGAATCTAAAAGGAGGTGGAAAAGTAGGATCCCATTTGAAATAACAGTGTTTTCAAAAGTTAACTCAACCTATGGTTGACGAGAGAGAGAGAGAGAGAGAGAGAGAGAGAGAGAGAGAGAGAGAGAGAGAGAGAGAGAGAGAGAGTTACAAAATGGTACCAGATCCTACAACCATGAATATGTTTTTAAGTCAACTAGGAGTGGGAGTGAGAGGGTAGAAAGCTAGACTCTTGGGAGAAAGCGTCTGGGTGCTGCCTGTTGGATGCAAGGGTGAGGAACCTTTTTTCTGTCAAGGGTCTTTTGAATATTTATAATATAAATATTCATACAAAATTATTAACTTAAAAATATTAACCCTAGAAAGCTCCTAGATTTGCTGAATTTTGAATCCCACCTGCAATTGCCTGGACAACATCAGACCAAATGATTTCACAGACCTTATACTACTTGTGGACCAGAGGGTCTCCACCTTTGGATTAGGGAGACAGATGCTAGGATATCTTAGACATTTGGGAAGACTGTCCTCAAGAAGAGAGTGAGAGAGCCACTAGAGTCATCTAAGAGGTTCTTGAAAATGTTTGTATTCTCTAAGTTTCAGGGCCCTTGGGCAAAGCTTCTGTTTAATTGCAGTTTTTAAAGATCCTAAATCTCTCACTACTTTGAAAGGCCATACTCTCTGTAATGATGTTTGGCTGTAAATCACAGGATGCCATGATTTCAGAAGAAACAAAATCAAAGGGGCTACAAAGGGCAAGGAAAGGACACCTGATAAGTGTGAGATGGCTTTAGTATTTTACCAAGTAGAATGTGTTTAAGAAATAGAATTAAAAACTTCATTAAGCTCATGTATGATCAGAAGGGATTATAGATTTAGAACTTTGGAGCTCAAGTAGTCTGACTTCTTTTTATAGATGAGGAAACTGAGGCTGAGAACAGCAAAGTGACTGTTCTGATGTCACACAGGAATGTGACATCGGAATTGAGTTTAGAATTCAGATCCTATAGTTACAGAAGCAGTTGGTTTTTGTCTGTGCCACATGGCAAACATGTCAGTGAGAATAAAGAACTTAGGATGGGCATTTGAATAATAGTTTTTATTCATTCAGCTTTGCAAAGAATTTTACAAGCATTATCTCATTTTTAGTTTTACAACAACCCTGGGAGAGAAGTGTTATGTCCCCCATTTTACAAATGAAGAAACTGAGGTTGAGTGACTTGAGACCATGTTTGAATTCAAGACTTTCTGACCCCCCACTCCAGCATATTCCATTGTCCCATCCAGATACCTTGTGGTTGGTGGCCTCAAGATCTGAATTATTCCTTTTGGGAAGGACTCAGAAGGAGATGTGAAAAACTGGGCAGAATGGGGAAGTATAGAGATGTTGCGCTCTGCCCCCATAGAGTGAAAATCTGGATCCATATAGTATCTATGGTCTACTCAAGAATACACATTGAATGGAGTCAGCTTATATTAGGTTAATATTTACATATAATGACCAGGATTGATACTATAGAAGAGATGAGAAAATGCACCTCTACTCCCTTCTTAGCAGAGGTGGAGGATTATATTCTAAATGCAATATATTGGTTAATGGATTGATTAGTTTTGTGAACCATTTTTTTCTTTTCTACCAAAGGTTAACGTATTGGGTAAGGAAGGGAGAAAGAAGATTCAAAAATTAATGTAACAGGACAGAGATCGATACTTTTTTTTGTCTTTCATTCAATTTATTTATTTTTTTCTTTTTTTTACTTTATTTATTCTTATTTTTGTACAAATGATTTTTTTGTAATTACTAAAATATTCTTGTTTGAGCAAACATAATACCCCTTCCCCCCAAAAAATAGTTGGCTGTCTGGGGCTGAATTTGGGCTCAGATGCTTCTGGCTCCAGGACTGGTGCTCCGTCCACTACACTACATGGCTGCACCTATGATGATGATGATGATGATGATGATGATGATGATGATGATGAAGATTTTAATTTTTTTCTCAATAATTTTTAAATACTATTTTCATGGAATGGAAAAGAATGGATAACACCAACAATAAGTAATTTAAAAATAATATTTGGTTGGCTGTGTAGGTCAGCCACACTCAGACAGATGTACGGCAGTGATTCATTCCAACTCAATCTTGTTTTGTTTTTACTTCTGATGACCTAGGATTCTTCAGGCTAGTTGAAAGAATAGTTGAATCATAGTTAGTTAGCACCCCCCTGCCAAGGGCTGATTCTCCTCTACAACATTCTGATGAGTGGCTACCCAACTTTCAAGGAAGATCCCTGGTGAGGGAGAGCTCACTACCTGCCAGAGAATTTTCCCAGTGAGTGAGTCAACATCTACCTTCCTATCATTTCCATCCAATTCTGTTTTACATCTTCTACACAATGCAGATCAATTCTTATTTATATTAAAAGCCAAAAATATGTAGCATAGATGAAGAAGGTAAAGATCAGCTGAGCTGATATGTCAAGTTCACAGAAAGAATTACATTTCAGAGCTAGGGTTTGAAAATTGAAACCTTTTTTGTTCAAATTCAGTGCTCTTTCCAAGGCTTAGCATAGTGCCTGATGCCTAGTAAGCATTTTTTTTTTCAAATAAATGCTGGTTGGTTTGACCCTACACTGAAATGTGGAGAAGTTTACTGTTCTGTTATTAATTTAGCATAAACTCACTTGAGACCAACTTTGCACTATATCTTTGCTTCAAGTTTAGTGTAAAACCAGAAAGGATATAAATATAGTCAGGCTTGAATAAAAGAAAACCCAGTTCGATCTAACCTTGGAGAATATTGCTAGGGAGACTATCTGAAAATGGCCAGAGATGAAAGGAAATTCATAAATAATTTTACCTTTACTGAGCTCTTGCTCATTTCTTTAGGAAATGGCTCACTCACTATGCATCAAGCTAGGATGGTACTTTTTGGGCAATCTACATGAGCTATGGTCACCATTTTTGCAGTTCCCATTTATAATGGCCTCACGGTTCAGTTGCACCTTGGGATATATAACTTTTGCATCCAGATGCATAATTTTCCATTTTAAAAAGTCAAAAACAGACTTTGTAGCCAAGAGTTTCAGAAAGATTGCTGAATACTAAAGAGGGAGGCCCAGAGAATTAGAGTAATCTGCATCTCCCTCATAAAGACTTACATAGAGAGAGAAGAATGTGGATAGAACAGGAGCCATAGACCCACCTACCAGCTCCCTTAGCTCCCAATGGAAACAGAAGGAAACAGAGCCAAATGCAGAGCCAGAACAGTATTCCTCATTGTGTAGGTGAACAGCCGGGATTCATTAGCTTTGGTGGCTCCCATGATGGGGCTGGGTTTCTTCTACCACATGTTACAGCCTGGTGGGATGGTCCTCCCTCCAACAAGTAATAAAGTCTTCTCACCCTCTCCCCTGCTGAAATGTATCTATTTCTCTTTAGAGTTAGAAGGAAATGTCATCTTTTGACGCAAGGGAGTTCCACGGGTCTGTGAAAACTGGAGGTAAAATCTTTCCAGAAACCAGGTGGAATGAGGTAGAAAGAACAATGCATTTAAAAACAGAGAAACTGGGTTTGAATTCTGATTCTTTGGCAGGTCCCTGGTGAGCTCTCTGGGTTCCTCCATCATTCATCTGCTAAGTGAGGGATTAGACTTGATGGACTCTGAGGTCCATTTTAGCTCTGGATCAATGACCCCATGAGTTCTCAATTCAAAATGGTTGACTTTAGATAGTAAATAAACAATGCTCAATGATCTCATTATAGATTTAGAGTTAGGATCCAGTACTCCTCTCTCCTTTAGGGATTAGGATCAGAGACCTTTGCTATAAAATGAAGGATTGATCACACGATAGCTAAGGTTAGTTCTAGCTCCACGGTTCTCCATACAAAGATCCCTTTGAGCTCTCACATTTTCTGAGTTTTAAGAATAAAGCACAATCGCAGTGCATTAGTGCTTTGGAATATTAAAATTAGAGACCTTGTGAATGATCTATGGCACAATATTAATTTCAATTGACGACCCTCCACCCTACCCCATACTTCCCAGCAGGGCCTTCATCAGTCATGCAGTCTCAGGACTTATTTGTTTAGTTCTTCATTTATTTTGGTTATTTGGGAAGGTGAGAGGAGGGGTGAAACAGAGAGAAGAATAGTGGTTTAGGGGTGTGTGTGGGGGGGAAGATTTTCAGATTATCTTCTGTGGTTTACAATGTGACTTTAATATTTTTTAAATTCAAAAATGCTTTCCAAAAGACAAATAATTTATGGATTAGTCACAATGTAGGCTTATTCATAGGAATACTCATTTGTGTGAACACGCAGAAGTTGATTTTAAAGGGGAGATGTCATTTTTAGCTATGTAACTTTGGAAACATCTCCTTTCTGTCCCTGTCCAAGAGTCATTATAATTTTATCCTCCTTACCTCCTTTTGCAGATATCTGAAGACTACACTCTTGCTCATTTCTAGATTCCTTTCTTAACAGTTCCCAGGGCTCCTAGAAGATCCGGAAACCTGAGTTAGTGATCAATAAAGAACAGCCAGTGATCTCCTGTAAAATCCTAGAAAAGTGAACACAGACCCATTCCTTCAGCATCTTAAACTGCAAAAGGGAATGATGGTGGTGGTTGTTAGGTCAGCTGTTTTCTGTCCAACTCTTCATGACATCTTTTTCTTGGCAAAAATCCTGAAGTGGTTTGCCATGGTACTAACTCCTAACTTAGATCTTGGTGACCAGGGCTCGAAATAACTTTCTTGGCAATGATCCTGGAGGATTTTGCCATTGTACCAACTTCTAACTCAGACATTGATGTCCAGGGCTCAAAATAACTTTAGGTCTTTGCTTTAGGGAACTCTAAACTACTGTAGAAACTAGACAGATGGACAGTAACTCATGAAGGGGATGAGTAGAAAGTAGATGAAACTTATAATAAGGAAACACAATTGTGGGAAATCATAGATTGTGAACCTAGAGCTTAAAGGGACATCAGAACATCTTTCTCAAATCCCTTATTTTATAAGTAAGGAAACTGAGATTTGAGGTGCGGTTTTGGTAGTTTGGTCAAGGGCACATAGGCAGTAAGTATCGGAGGTGAGGTAATCATATACTTTGGAATTTCATATCTCTATTCTAACCTCCAACTGTCAAGGAATTAGGATCATCTGCCCTCCCTGTTCACACAGATTTCTCAGTCCGAGCTACTTCTATTCTATTCTCAAATATTTGTCATATATGCAATCCCTATAGCTCTTACTGTCTAATAGTTGGCAAAGATACTGGAGTAATATGTAATTTCATTCTCCAACTCACTTTACAAATGAGGAAATTGAGGTAAGCAGGGTGAAGTGACCCAAGGTCATCCGAATATTAAGTGTCTGAAGCCAGATTTGAACTCAGGCATCTTCCTGACATCTGTCTTCCTGACTCCAGGCCCAGGATTTATGCACTATGACAATACTCTGTGTCTTTCTCTGTCTCTTTTTGTCTGCTCTCTGTCTGTCTCTCTCAGAAACTACTCCCCCCACCCTATATCTTTTGATTTTAAATCCAGTCCTTTTTTCTCCTGTGTCCTACTGACTCCTTAACTGAGGAGGGATGAGAATTTTCATAGGAGTGCAAAAACCATTCTTCAGAGATATGTCAAGCTTTCCCTTTATTTTTGCTTTACATGCAATACACAGTCTAATTATCCCCAGACTGTCTAATCCATCCTATCCCCAGAGATATGCCTGGTGGTAACGCTGAACTTGATAATAGATCTTTTCATCTTGAGTGGCTTATCAGGGTTCACTTTCTCTTCTCACTTCTTATCTGTCCCCAAGTCCTCTTGATGACTGCTCCCTTATATTGTCTTTTGTGTCTGTACCTACTGTTTCCTTCCCTGTCATCACTCTAGTCCAGGTCCTTATCACCAAACATTTGGAATATTGTCTCTATACTTTTCCCTTCTAAATTACTGATAAAGTATTAAGGAGATGGGATGGTGATCAGGATCTGTTTTACCATCTGTTTTTCCCTTGATCCTACTAATGACTCATCTTCTGATGGGTATCTATAAAATAAACATTCCTCCCCTTTGGGAAGTGGTACCAAAAATCTGTAATTTTCTTGATCTTTTTGGTTATCTTTGAGTGCTCACCCAGAGAGAGCAGGTCTGGCCAAACACTTCTGCGTTATGTTTGTCTCTATCTTTTTGATTGGGATATCTTCTCTTCTTCATAAGCATATCCAAACTTGAAAAGGCCTACGGACAATGGTATTTATAACACCGTATAAGTTAATTACTAAAAGACATCTGGGTGGTACAGTGAATGGACTGGGCCTGTAGTCAGGAAGAGACATCAACCTGAGTTCAAATCTAGCCTTAGACTCTTAATATTTGGGTGAAACTGAATAACTCATTTTACCCTGTTTGCCTCAGGTTCCTCATTTGTAAAATGAGCTAAAAAAGAAAATGGCAAACCACTCCAGTATCTTAGCCAAGAAAACCCCAAGTGGGATCACATAAAACATTAGACTGAAATGAAAAATGATTGAACAACAAAATTACTAAGAGAAAAATGGTAAATAGACTTTTCCCATGGCCAGAGGCAAAATTTTCTGGCTCCTTTAAGAGACCCTCAGGGGAGAAAGGAAATAAAGAATAAGTGGTCTGGGTAATCTGAGTTTCAGCACCACAACATCTTCTTGAACTCATCTCATACCTAGTTGGCCAAGTAACCTACTTCCCAGACAATTGTCCCCCTACTCATTCTCTGCTTCTGCTTCCCAACTCCATGTGACTTTTGGTAGCTTCTTTTTTTTTTGTCTTCTTGTCTTGTCAACAGCTGGGTTTCTTTAAGTCTATTTCCTGGATACCATGAAATGACTTTTAAAGATCCACTCCTGGGACTACTTTGTACCCTATTAAGGATTCATCTGACATGGCTGAACCTTTCACAGCTAAACATCTCATTGTTGACTCTCTTTTTATAATTAGGCTCTAGGAGTAAGGACCACTCCCTTATACCATTTACTCACTGTTTGTGTGTGTGTGTGTGTGTGTGTGTGTGTGTGTGTGTGTGTGTGTGTGTGTGTGTATGGATTTAGATCATTCCTGTAGGGAGCTCTCAGGGTGGAATTAGTAGCTAATAGTAACTTCAGAGTATCCTGGGACATTAAAAGGTTAAGTGACTTATTCATGGACACACAACTAGTATGAATCAGTGGTATGACTGGAACTGTTGTTTCTGATTTCAAGACTGGCCCTCAATCTGCTGTCCTATGATGCCTCTTCCTAAAGCATTGTTTTGCATGAGCCATTCTCTTTTCCTTTTCTATCTTTTCCTTTCTTTTCTATTCTCTCCCTTTCCCTCACTGTTACTATTCTCTTCCCTTTCTTTTCCTTTCTTTATTTCTTTATTCCTTTTCCTTCTTTTAAAAAATTTCCTCTTCCCTCCCTCCATTCTTCTCTTTTCCATTTTCTGTCCTTTCCTCTTCCCTTTCTTTTCTTTCTCTTTTTCTTACCATCTCTTCCTTTCCTTTTTTTCCTTCCTTCCCTTTTTTAAAAAAGCTAAAATCAGAAATAACTTTCCTGTGAGTAGGGGATCAAATCTTAACTCCTTAGTTTTCCATCCAAGGCCCTCCAACATTTTGTCTGTCACTGATATCTCAACCTTTTTCTCTTAACTTCCCGAAACTCTTGGAACCAAATATACACACACTTTCCTGTGAAATTCTCACCTCTGGACCTTTGTTTGTATCCATTCCCCTACTTAGAATACCTCCCCACTCCTTCCTCTAGTCCCCTACTTGATTGAAGGACAAAGGACTTGTCTTATTTCCTCTGTGAAGCACTCCCAGGCTTTGACACCTCCCTCTGATTATAGGATTTAGACCCAGAAGTACTTTGGAAATCATAAAGTCTAACCTCCCCATTTTATGGACCTATTCATATAAAATAACTTCTCCAAGGTTGCCTGGACAGAAGGTAACAAATTCAGGGCTCTGATGCAAGTCCATTGATTCCACCAGCGCTCTTTCCTCATTGCTATCTTTTCTGACTCTACTTCTTTGACCTTTAAATAAGAAGGGAATAGAAGAAATGGGATGCCCATTATGTCCAGCCTGCCTTTTCAATTAGAATGTAAAGTTCTCTTGGGATGGAATAATGCATAGATTTTAGCCATCATAATATCATGAATTTAATATTAGAAGGGACCTTAGTGGTCATCTGAACCAGTGACATTAAAAAAATGACTTGAAAGAAGAGGCATTAGCATTTGCTTTGCCCTTGCACCCTCAAGACTCTAGGAATTTCCATCTGAGTTACTGCTTAAACCTTCCATATATATTATCTTTCCCATTAGAATAGGGAACTCTTTGAGGACATGAACAGTCTTAATTTTTCTTCTGTCTCCCCAGGGCTTAGCACAATACATGCTTAGTAACTGGTTCATTTATTCATTCAATCATCTTTTCTATATTTTACAGATGGGAAAACTGAGGTGCACAGAGGGGAAGAGACTCAGCCAAAGTCAAACATATGGTGAGCAGCAGAATTGGGGTTCATACCTAATTCTAAAAGTGAGGTCTACTTGCTTCCAGAAAGTTAACTCCATCTTTTCCTAGGTCAGTGAACTAGAGAATGGATGGAACTCCATCCTCAAGGAAGGATGCAGGTGGGAGACTGATTTTCTCTATACTTTTTTTAATAGTAATCAGACATATAAATAGCACTTTAAGTTTATTGAGTTGTTTAGCCAATATTCTTTTATTTATTCCTATTTATGTAAAAGAATGTAAACTCCTTGAGGGCAGAAGCTGCAATATCAGGGATCTGCTTCAAGGCAGGTCTCTTCGAGTCCCATCTGGAACCCTTTCTCGTAGAGCCTAGTATAAACACTGTCTTTCAATAGGAAATGAATCTATTCTTCCCAGGGTGAGAAAAGAACCGAGTAAGGATGGAGAAAGTTCATCTTAATGGAATTCCTACCTTCCCTTGACTTCTTTGGTTGAGGTTTCCAACCTGACCAGTCTCCTGACCAGTCTCCTTCTCAAGAGAAGATTGAGACGGTGAGGCATCAGTTACCTTAAAAAGTCCAAGTCACAGCTCTAAATTTAGATCATTTATTTAAAATTGGAAGCCAAGTCAGAGACCATCTAGTCCTGATACCTCAGAGCACCTGAGTTTGAAATTCAGTCTACTGATGATTGTGTTTTCTTCTGGAAGAAGGCCATGACATCAGGGGAGGTGATAACAAACTACTGAATTGGATTTGAGTGAGAGGGACCTGTGCTAAATCACCAGCCTCACTTTTTCCTTCAGAGCCACCTGGGTCCAGTGGCCAGATATGAATGAAGACTATCTAGGGTTCCAGAATTGGGAGGGGAGCTCTCATGGATTGGGGGTGGGGTGGGGAGAAGGGGAGAAGCAAATCTTGGGCTGTGGAGGAGAGGGCATTCCTTTGCAAAGTCCAAATGGCAAGCTCCGAATGTGAAGCAGTTAGGGTTAAGTGACTCCCTCAACGTCACACAGCCAGCTCCTAAGTTTCCGAGCCTGGGTTGGAAATTCAGCCCTCCTGACTCCAAGGCCAGTGCTCTATCCACTGCACTACCTCTCTGCTCCTCAACTCTGCTGCTTCCCTTTCCTAGGTCTTGGTCTTTGTTGCTGTCCAGTCCTTTCCGACTTTTAGGACTGCTACGGTCCACGGCTTTTCTTGGCAAAGATGCTGGAGTAGTTTACCATGTCTTTATCCAGTGGATTGAACAAAGTGAAGTGACTTGCCCAGGAGCATACAGCTACTGGTGTCTGAAGCCGGCCTTGAAACCGTGGGCTCGATCCTCCTCCATGAGGGGGCTCAGACTAAATGACCCCTCGAGGCCCTTGCGGCTCCATGGGGTCCTTCCTATACCCAGCGGCCCGGGCAGTGGCAAGCCAGTAATTAGGTTCTTCATTCAGTCCCTGGTGAAGAATGTGGGTTATCACTACCACATGTCTGGGAGCAGCACATCTGCTCCTGGGGGCTGTTGGGGGAGAGTGGGGGCTCCCGCCTGGCCCGGCCCTTCGCCGGCTGCCCACCCTTCCCTGGGGGAGACCAGAAGCAGCCCAGGGAGTGGGAGGGAGGACTGGGTGTCCCCTTGGTCCTCCAGCGCGGGCCCTTCCCCAGCACGCCCCGGCGCTGGGGGCCGAGCCCAGAAAGGGTTAAGGCGGCAGCCGGGGAGGGAGGCTCGGCCTGACGTTGCTCTGGCTGAAGGTGCTTCCCCTCAGATGAGATGGGAGAGCCCAGCTCGCGCTGAAACCCGAGCCCGCTCCTAGCCGGGGCTGCTGTGCGCCCGCCTGCCGGCCTCGCTGCCCGCCCGGAGCCGCAGCCGGAGCCGGAGCCCGGAGCCCGGCCACCCCGGCCACCCCGGCCATCCCGGCCACCCCGGCCACCCCGGCCACCCCGGCCACCCCGGCCACCCCGGCCACCCCCGGCCACCCCCGGCCACCCCGGCCACCCCGGCCACCCCGGCCACCCCGGCCACCCCGGCCACCCCCCGCATCCCCGCCTCGCCAAGGATGGAGCTCGCCTTCTGGACCCGCGCGGGGCTCACTTTCCTGCAGTGGCTGCTCATCTCCTCCTTGCCAAGAGGTACTGGAAGCAACAGGCTGGCTGGCCCCGGGGCAGGGGCAGCTCCTGGGCGGGGGGGTGCGGGGCTCCCAAAGGTGCGGAGTCGGGGGGGAGAAGCGAATCTCCGCTGGGATGCGTGTAGAGGACGAGAGGGCATTCCTTTGCCAAGTCCAAGCGGCAAAACGCAGCCACGACATTAGTTCTTCTCTTCATCTTTTTTCTTTGCATTTGTTACTTTTTTCTTTCCCTTTGCCCCCTCTTCCTGCTTTACTTTCCTTCATTCCTGTCTGTTTGGGGTTTTTTTTTTTTTTTTGGTTTTTGCAAGGCAATAGGATTAAGTGACTTGCCCAAGGCCACACAGCTAGGTAATCATTAAGTGTCTGAGGTCGGATTTGAACTCAGGTCCTCCTGACTCCAAGGCCGGTGCTCTATTCACTGCACCACCTAGCTGGCCCCGCTTTGTTCCTTTTTTTCTTTCTTCTTTTTAATTATTTCTTTGTTTGTTTGTTTGTTTATTTTAGTTTTTGCAAGGCAATGGGGTTAAGTGACTTGCCCGAGGTCATGCAGCTAGGTAGTTATTAAGTGTCCCAGGGCAAATTTAAACCCAGGTCCTCCTGACTCCGAGGCCAATAGTCTATCCACTGTGCCACCTAGCTGCCCCCCTTCATTCCTTTTTCTACAGGTGTGTCTTAGTCGGGGCGTGGGCATGAGGGGGTCCCAGGTGCTCGAGCTACTTTATGTTGCTAATGTATGATCCTAGAAGATGATTTGGGTTTAGGTGCTTAGGGTAGATACTTTAAGAAAGTGCTTCTTGCAGGAAGAAAAGAGAAGGGAGGAAGAGAAGCAAAATTGAAAAGTGGAGGGGAACATCAAGGAAAAGGGAGAGACGGGAGAAAAGGCAAAAAGAAGGAAAGAAAGAAAAAAGGGAAGAAAGACAAAAAGAAGGAAAGAAAGACAAAAAGAGGAAATGCACAAACAAGGAAGTCAAAGAAAAAAGGAGAGAAAGAGAAGAGAAAAAGGAATGAAAGAAAGTAAAACAGGAAAGGGGGAAAGGAAAGAAGAAAGGAAGACAGGAAGGAAGAAAAACAAATACAAAGGAAAAGGTTGAAGAGAAGAGGAAAAAGGAAAAGATAGGAAAAGGAGAAGGAAGGAAAAGAAAAAGAAGAAAGGGGAAAGAAAAAAAAGCAAGGAGAAAGAAGGGAAAGTCTCAAATGATGTTTTGATGATGTTCTCCTCATCTTTCAGTTAAGCTTCAGCTAAACTTTTCCTGTAAGGGCAGAGTGGTTGGTGATTAGCAATTTAACATTAGTTGGGTTTTTTTTTTAAAACCCTCATTCAGAAGATAGAGTGTTTCTTAGAAAAGTACACCTTAAAAGCCTGGCCATGCTCAGTGCTTGGGTTCTGATCACTTCAGCAGCCTCATTTGTCAAACACTCTGGCTTCTAGCCTTGGACTTGTCATACTATTTTTCTCTGAGGAGAAAGGGGCAAACTCAAAGTAGCTGCTTGGACAGATTCCATGTGAAGGATCCCCTGAGCATTTGGGGGCCAATGAGCCCCCTCTGGACACAGAAACAAAGGAGAGACAGGTTTTCTATGAGCGCACATCATGAGGAGGAAGGTAGAAGATCTTTCCCTTTGTACTCCTTGGTGGTCTAGACTTGACTTTTTAAAAGGTCTCCTGGGCAATCTTTGAACAAAAATTTGACTCATTAGAACTTCAGCCAGGAGGTCATAAAGGTATGGTATTATTACATTCTGATGATTCACCTGCATTTGTTCATCTTAAGGGTAGTAAAAATAAATATGCACACAGATACAAAGAAAAAGAGATGTAGAGAGAGCAAGAGGCAAAGAAAGACAAAGAGCTATTATAGAGAGGGACAGTGATGGAGACAAAGAATGACACTGACAATTCACTATGCCAGGAAAACAAAAGGGAACTGTAAAAATTCATCAATTAGGGAATGTTAGCTAAAAAAAAGTATATTAGGGTATAGAGGAAGGGAGAGGGTATGGAACCAGAGTTAGAAGGCCCTTTTCTAGTTTCAGCTTTGCAAAGATAGATAGATAGTTCAGTGGGTAGAGCACTGGGATGTTCAAATCCAGTCTCAGCACTTACTAGCCCTGTGAATCTAAGCTGCTGATTTAACCTCTGTCTGCCTCAATTTCCTCAAGTGTAAAATGGAAATAATAGCAGCACCAATAGGGTTGCTCAATATCTCAAATGAGATATTTATAAAGACCTTATCCTGACACAAGCTGACAAAAGGAACTCCCAACTAGTCTTTATGTGACCTCAGTTTCCTCTTTTGTAAAATGAAAGAGTTGACCTAGATGTAGTCTATAAGGGCTTTTTCAGCCCCAACATTTTCTGATAGAATGACAAGTACAATTATGACTAAATAAAACTCTCTCCTAATTCCCAGTTCATCCTTTTATCTACAACCTCACCTCTGACTAAATCTTTTTCTGAGTCACTAAAAATTTGGCAGAAGGGATTCATTTAAATTTTTATATCCTTTTTTCTCTTTCTTTTTAACTGCTCTGGAAAAAGGGCTAGTAAAGGAAAGAGTCAAAAGGCAGTCTATGAAGAAGGAAACGTATCTGGACAGCCCACATCCTGGATCCACAGCCCCAGTAATCAAATTGACTTTGTTGAAAATGGTATGGATTAAATTCTGACTTGAGAGGAATTCTCGACTGGTGACGAAAGGGCTGAACCAGTTGTCAGGGATACCTGGGTTCACCTTCTATCTCTGACAGCTAGACAGCTAAGTCTGGTCAAATTCCACCTCAACTTTAGGTTAAAAATTTCTTGTTCCATACTCCCTCCCTTCCCCATACTTTAATATATTTTCTTTTAACTTACATTCCCTAATTGATGGGTTTTTACCATTCCCTTAGTCATAAATGATGGAGGGAGTTCTCTCGTATAGGGAATTTCCTATACTGACAAATTCAGTTAACCAGTTATTCTTAATGTACTAAATCGCTACCTTCTACTCTTTTGATCTTAGCTACCAAAACTCTTCCCATCACTTAATATCGATTTTGCATCTATTTTGTTTATGAAAGCTCCTTGGGAACTGGGATTAAATGAATTTTGACCTTACATCCTTTAGCACATTCAATAAAGGTTTGCTGATTGAGTTGTTTAGTGACTGCTATGTACCAGATACCGTGTTAGACCTGAGGATATAAGTGTAAAAATGGGATGACTGCTCTCATTTCAGATCTTTCACACTGAGATTAGTCATATTTCTTTGGGATAAGGTCTGATGAATGGTTTAAGATTAGGTTAAATATGGCCAGACACCTTATAGGTAGCTAAGGGAGCATCATTCCCTATCCCCACCACTCAGTGTGATCCATCTGCCTGAAGATCCCACGGATACTTCTTTTTAATGTCTACATCAAACAAAAGCTGAGAGGAGGACATCCTCTGGCTCTTACCAACCTCGCCTGGATGTTTCACAGCAGTTCCTTCTTTAGGCCATGTATACCTCTGTTTTGTCTTCATGAGGCAGTAGCTAGGTGAGGTGTTTCATATAACTCCAACCGACCAACCAACCAACCAACAAGACCATTTTAAAACTAGACCAGGATCTGAAAAACTCATTTATTCCTGATCCAAGTCTCTTTTACCTTCTGCTATGGAAAATTTGCAAGGGAGGATCCATTTCATCTTGGCAGCCAGAGCTGCTAATCCTTTGCCGAGAAGAATTCATGTGTTTTGAAAGGATGTTGTAGCTATCGGGCATCCAAGCCCAGATGAATTGAAGAAGTCTCACGGAAAAGGAAAATCCGACTTGGAGTGGTCCTCTCCCAGGGAGAGTTTGAGAATCTAGTGCTGGCTACGAGACCTAGGCTGACCCTGTTTAATGATTTTTTTAAAAGGATCTGATGAGTTGTAAACATTTTCCAGGATTATAGGAGGAGACTAGTAGAATAACAAAGCCATATGACATATTCTGGACAAGGAGAATCAAAACAATAGGTCAAATGATAACATAGTCATGAGAGCACACCCAGCTCAGAAACACAACTGTGCTGCAGTCTGAGCTCTGCCAAGGTTACTCTCTCTAATAGGAAAACCTCATTTCGAATATGCCCCACTTGGGAATTTTTCTTAATATGGATAATGTTGAAAGTGTGACTTCCAGGGCAGACATCAGTTTGTTGGAAAAGGACCTGAATTCATCTGGGGGGAAATATGAAACACAGACAGTTAGTGGGCAAAGGAAAGAAGCCTCCTGAGGAGGAATGTGGGAAGAGGACAAGGGGCAACAGTGGCCAAGAAATGAGCTGTCAGTTTTGAATGTATTATAGCAGCAAAGTCTCAGAAATGAGCCAGGAGTGGAAAGCTTCATCGCAGGGATTGGGGTGAGGATGGGAACTTCCCCTGAAATCCACTTCTGAAAACTCCCAACTCCATCAAACTTAACCATAATTTAATCTTATAAGAATGGAATTTTCTTTACTGTTTTTTTTGGGGGGGGGGTTATGTGACTTGTCCAAGGTCACCCAACTAAGTAATTATTAAGCATCTTGGGTTGGATTTGAACTCAGGTCCTCCTGACTCCAGGGCTGATACCTAGTTGCCTCAAGAATGGGATTTTCTTAATGTCCTCACCCTTCCCAAATAGCCTTGTATTTACCTTACATATACTTTACAAAGAGAGACAGCCCTGAAATGGTGAGTCGATAGCTGACCTGGTAGCCAGGAGATGTGGAATCAAAATATCTGACTTTGTTACTCAGAGCATGTTAAATTAGCCTCTTAGTGTCCTGGACAAGCCTTCAAGATTTTAATTTTCTGAAGGGGTTAATTCATACTGATTCAGGAAATTTCCAGACTGGCAGATTCCTATACCAATGAAATCAAAAGTTCAATTAAAAATGACTTCTATAAGGGGCAGCTTTCAAAGAGCACTGGGTTTGTGATCAGGAAGGCTTGAGTCCAAATTTGACTTCAGAACCTTAGTAACTGGGTGACCCTTGGAGCTTTATCTGCCTCAGTTTTACCAACTGTTTGTCATTATTCAGTTTTTTTCCCATCATATCTGACTCTTTGTCATCCCATTTGGGTTTTTCTTGGCAAAGATACTAGAGTGGTAGGTCATTTCCATACCATGAAGAGAAACAGAGGCAAACAGGGAAAAGTGACTTACCCAGGGTCACTTAGCTAGTACGTATCTGAGGCAAGATTTGAACTCAGAAAGGTGAGTCTTCCTGACTCCAGACCCAGCAGTTTATCCACTGTGCCAACTAGTTGCTCCCTTCCCAATTGTAAAATGAGGATAAAAATAACACCCACCTTCTGAGGTCTTGTGATCAATTAAGATGATATTTGTAAAGTTCTTAGCACAGTGCTTAGCAAATGCTTAGTGCTTCATAAATTCTTATTTCTTTTCTTTCCTGGAAAAAAAATGACTTATATAAATATGTATGTATATATATATGTGTGTGTGTGTGTGTGTGTGTGTGTGTGTGTGTGTGTGGCTTATAGAAAAAAGCATTTATTAGATGCCTACTTAATTGTAGATTGAGTGTTGTGCTGGTTGCTGGGGTATAAGTATACAAATGAAACTTAACTGGTTTTCAATGAACTTATAGTCTACATGGGAAGATGATCCACCAGCAATGGAGAACCAGGGATGGTTTTGTATATGTTGTATAGGCCCACCTGCATCTGACATGAAGTGAGTACTTAATAAATAGTATTAATTAACTGATTAAAGGCTATCAAGTTCAGGGGTTCTTTACCTGGAGTCTGTGAACTATTTCTAAAAATAGTTTGATGACCAGGTTTCAATATAACTAGCCTTTGTAATCTTTTTTTATTTTATGTATTTTAAAATATTATTCTGAGAAGGGGTGCATGGACTCCTCTAAACTTCCAAAGGGATCCTTGCTGCTACTCACCCTCCCCAAAAGACCTTGAGTGATAAATTATTTTTAGGGTTTTTTTTTTTGCAAGGCAATGGGGTTAAGTGAGTTGCCCAAGGTCACACAGCTAGGTAATTATGAAGTGTCTGAGACCAGATTTGAACTCAGGTCCTCCTGACTCCAGGGCTGGGGGCTCTATCCACTGTGCCACCTAGGTGCCCTGATAACTTCTTTTTGTTTTTGTTTTTGTTTGTTTTTGCAAGACAAAAACTTGCCTAACTTGCCCAAGATCACACAGCTAGGTAGTTATCAAGTGTCTGAGGCTGGATTTGAAACTCAGGTTCTCCTGACTTCAGGGCCAGCGCTCTATCTACTCTGCCAACTAGCTGCCCTCGGGGTAATATCTTCTAAACCAGTTTAAGGACCTCTACTTTAGCCTTCCTCCCTTTTTACAGATGAGCTCTTGTCTTGTCTCTGCTCAGCCTAGGTGTTGTTCATATAACTCATTAGTGACTATAAAGTCACTATAAAGACATCATCTTATTCACTGCTTGCATCAACCTGTGAGGTTGGGACTATCGTTATCCCCATTTTATAGATAATGAGACTGAAGCTCAGAGAATTTGAATGGTTTACCCAGAGACAAAGAGCTAGTAAGAGACTGAGGTTGGATTACAACCCAGGACTTTCTGGCTACAAATGCAATGCCCTTTTCCAGCACACCAATCTGCATGCCCCTCTGTACCAGAGGCTTCCTCTGTAATTTTTGTGGGCAGATAATTGACTGGTAATCCAGTGGAGTCTATAGGACGGGGCTGATGAAAACATAGGAGCTCATCCTTACCATTGAGTGATTTGCAACACCTCTGGCGCAGCTGTGTCAGCTGAAAGTTAAAGATGAATTATATTTCCAGGGAAGCAAATCTGTGGTCCTCCACCCAGATGTTGGACCAAAGGCAAGAAGAAACATTTCTGTATTTCCAGCTGTGTGGAACAAGGTTTGGAAAACTAGCTAGCTGGGAAGAAGTTATGGAATAGCTAGACCTCACAGGCATTATCTCAATGGGTACTGCCAACATTATTGTTCCCTTTCTACAGATGAGGAGACTGAGGTTCAGAGATTTCCCCCAAGTCACAGAACCAGCAGGCGTCTGAGTTGGTATTCAATTTATTGATTTTTAACTTCCTTTCCAGATTTAAATCTATGATTCTAAGTACAAGGCACTGTTGTTCCAGTCTAGTTGGGGGAGACTAAACATGGATGTAAAAAAAAAAAATTCTTCTTTTGAATTGTTACCTTTTTTAAGGGTCAAAGAAGTGAAATTGGAACAGATGAAAGATGAAGAGACAACATAATATAATAGAAAGAGTCTTGAATCTGGAATCAGAGAACATGGCTTCAAATATTGGCTTTATTATGTTTCACCAGAGTGACCTTGGATATGTCACTACCAGTCTTGGCTTCCATTTCCTCAGTCTGAGAAAAGAGACCTCTAGGGTCTCTTCTAGGTCTGATTCGATGGTTTTACACAGAATACTCAGCCCTGAGCTAAGAAACGTGAAGAATCTATTATACTTCCATAGAAGCACAGTGGAAAAGATGGAGTGTTGAGTCTTGAGGCATCATCTTTTACCTAAAGGAATCAAAGAATTAAGTGTTTACAAGCTCAGTAACAAACTGAATTTGAGGGTGCAAGGCTAAGGCAGTCAGCTGGAAAGAAAGGAGCCTTTCCAGTCTCTTGCCCAGTCCCTGCATGTGTCATGACTGGTCGAAATGCTACCCAATTAGAAGCTTGGTCCCACTTTAAGGAATTCTATTCCTCAGAACTCCAAAGTGTTGGCCAAAGCCCTTGGGTAGAGCCTGGAGGAAATGAAGTCAGTAATTAAGGACCAAAACCTCAGACCCATAAACAAAACAAGCTGAAGAATTCAGGGACTTGGACTCTGAGCTGGCCAGCAGTGCTTGTTTTCTTTGGCTGTCAGAGCTGGCCAGAGACGCTGGGTTTCCCCCAGGAAGTCTCTCGAGATCTAGCTCCCCCAGCACGCTGACTTGCAACCCTCTGGATTACTGTTGGATTCCTCCCTACCCTTTCAGGCCCAATGGAGGTGCTATATTCTCTAGCCTTCCCTAGACGGTCACAAGGAAAACGTTTAGCTTTGTTCTGCTTGGACCCCAGTTCTGTTCCAATGGATGAAAACTGCAGACAAGATATTTTGGATCAATAGACTGGATCAGGAGAACTTCCTGAGCAAGCAAAGAGGAGTGGACTGCTCGGGAGTCCTCCAAGTCAAGGCAGCGTGGCTAAGCTAATGTAGACGGGCTCCTGTTCACTCTGAAACTTAGCAACCGCGTAACCATGGGCAAGTTATTGAATTTCTCTGAGCCACTGCTTTCTCATCTATCAAATGGGCTGTACTAGCCTCACAGGGAGACCATGAAGATCCAATTAGGTTACAAATATAAAGGGCTTTGCCAACTTAATGCACACTATAGGATAGATAAAGATGGAACAGCCCTTTCAGGTTACTTAGTCCAATTCCTCATGGTACAATTGAAGAAACTGAGGCCCAGAAGTTGTTACTTTGGCCAAAGCTACGCAGATGTCAGAGATTTGAACCCAGAATCTCTATCTCAAAATCCAGTGCTCTTTCTACTGCTCCACATTGCCCTAGAAATAAAAAAATACCTAATTGGAATCTTTTCAGGCTAGTGCATACAACTGGCATCCTCCTAGAAACTATGTCTTGAAATGATAGATCCAGGTATATAATATGCATACACACATATATAGACACACACATATACACATATATATGTATACAAACATTATACATACTATATATCTACATATACATATATAGAGAGAGAGACAGAGAGAGACAGAGAGACCAGATACAGAGAGCAAGACACACACATACACACACAGAGAGAGAGAGAGAGAGAGAGAGAGAGGCAGAGAGAGAGAGAGAGAGAGAGAGAGAGAGAGAGAGAGAGAGCTAGTTAGATTGGCTTCACTGTCCAGAGTGAAGAAATAGGATATTCTCTTCTAGCACTTGACTTTCAGCCTCATCTTTTCCCCTCCTTCCTTTCTACAGGAGTAGTGGTAATGGGGTCTCATTATTTCTATATAATCTCAGCACCTCATATAACTCAGAAAGGTTAGAAACTGTAAGCTTTGCAAAGGCTCACTCAATTGGAGGCAGAGCTGGACAAAGAAAGCCTTGTGCCTAGACAACAATTCTGGTGGAAAGGGTTTTAAGATTTTAGAAGATGGAAAACTCACCATAAGTTATCAGCAAGACATGACCCCAGAGGGCAGATCCAGGGACAATGAGTAGACGTTGTAGATAGATTTTTGGCTCAAATGAAAGAAAAAAAGAACTTAATGATTGGAGTTTGGCCCAAGTGGAACAGGCCATCTTGGGCAGAAGTGAATACCCCCTGGAAAAAGGCTTCCCATAGCATGTAGATGACTTTATTGATTTGTTGTAGAGAGGGTTCTTGTTCAGATGTGAGTTGAATAAGATGGTTGATGAAGTCCCTTTCATTTCTGAAATCTGTCTTGGAGGGATTTCTAGTCTATTGCTGGAGGGTGATAGGAGACCCATAAGAGAAAATAGATGGGCTTGATGCCACAGGAGATCAATTTAGTTTATTATGTGGACATTAGGGCTTTTGTAGGGCAGCCTGTCCTTATGGGACTGGAATTTATTCTCATTAGAAAACTAGATGACAGGTTTTACTGAGGCTTATGCAGGAAAATGAGTCATGGAGAAAATACAGTCACATGCATTTAAATTTGTTCCTCCAATATTTCTGCGCAAAGGTGAACATGCCCAAATCACTTAGGAGAGGTTGCCATTGACCACATATCCCTTATTTATTTCCTGAGGGCTCAGATATCACTCTGCTGAGTTCTTAAGCAATTGGCATTTAGAGTAGAAAGGTGTTTTTAAAAGCAGGAACAAATCGTAGACAATTCACAAGTATGGTCACCCGATTGTTCCTTGAAGAGTGAGGTAGGGAACCCATTTGGGCACTTGGAGATAATTCAAATGATCCGATCACATAGTCCAAAGAATACTGAATCAAAAATATTCTTGACAATATGTGGAGTCAGTGTTTATCTGACCTATGACTGAAAGCCTTCTGGGAGGTCTTAATTATCTCTCAAGGCATCCTTTTGCAACTTGGAATTTTTCCTGAATTTTAGGAATTTTTTCCCTTAATAGTTGGAAACTGGTTTCCTAATAAGTATTGGGACCCACCAAAGATTTTCTTACAGTGGTGCTGGTTCAAGTCTATCTATAAGGAAAAATATTTTTCAAACTCTGTGAGGGCTGCATTCAAGGTAGGGATGCTTATTAGGAAGACACTCCAATAGTCCAGATCAGATAATGAGATGTTGAAATGGGATGGTAGCAGAGAGATGACCTTGAGCAAGTCTTAGAAATTATCAAAACCTCTCTAATGACTCCTGAAAAGTGGAGTTGAAAAGGGTGACTCATTTCATAAGTGCTTTGAGATCTACAGATTCAAAATATTCTGGAAGGCAGTATTTACAGATGTTTCTTTCATTTCCTTTTTTAAAAGCTCAAGTCTCTGTTTTCTTCCAGGAGATTATTGTTCCTGGTTCAAAGCCGACCCTATGATGTAAAACCTTCTCTTTCCTCTTCTCTGTGACCACTGGACAGTTGATATATTATTTTAGTTTTAGTGTATTTTTTTCCAAATTCCATCCTTTCTCATTCCCTTTCCATATTTGCTCCTGAGGAGAACATTACAAGATTTCTCCATGTTGGAGGTAAGAACTGAATTGGATGAATCTGGAAAAGGGAATGATGTGAGAGAAACTTTGTCCACCTTTTTTTACAGGAGAAGGAAGGCAATAGAAGCCTTCAAACTGGAGAGAGCTAGAGAGAAAAATGATTTGCATTCTCCACTTAGCCTCCCAATTTCAACCAATTTTTGTAGGTTAAAAGATTTTAAAATACAGTTGAGCTTTTTTGAAGAATTAAACCTAAAATTCCAAGGTGGAAGAGAAGATTCTTAAGTACCGTCTTGTCTTTTTCCCCTGTTCTCTGAGTCAACTGAATTCAGACATGGACTCCTTCACTTCCCAACTCAACTCTTGGGACTCTATCTGCCAACAAGTCATCAAACTTGAATGATCTGCTGGCATGTCATCTGTTAACATGTGAAAAGCATCATGCTTTAAAACCAAATGACATAACTCTCAATTCTTTCCTCTTCTCCTCTTCCTCTTTATTTCTTTTCAAGTATAACATTTCCCCAGTGTTTAAGTCTGGAAAGTGGCAAATCCTCTTGCCCAGTCCCTGCATCCAATAACTAAACCAATTCCTGCATGCTTTTCCTATATCCTTCTCTTCCTCTCTATTCTGAAGTTTGTGTTCTGGGACGCATCACCTCTCGCCTACATTATGGCAATAACCTCCTGGGGTGTTTATTCCTAATCTTGAACCACAGCCAACATTGATAGATCTGATTCCCTAAAATAATAATGATAATTGTAATACTGATAATGACAGTTAATATTTATAAGGCACCTCAAACTTTTTCTTTCTTTCTCTTTCTCTATGTATATATATAAATATATAAACATATTTTATATATACAGATATATGTAGAAACACATGTACATACTTGCACATACGTGCACATATTTGTCAAGAATAAGCAAGGAGTGTCAAATTCATCAATGAGTTAGTGAGATGTCTATCTCAAGCATGTGAAGGCTTTTCCCTGCACAATGGGTGGATGAAAACTATATGTTCCATTGACTATGAAGGGGCCAAAACAGAGTCTGTGGAGTGCTTAGAGCTTGGTCAGAAATTGAAGACACCAAGGCATCCCAAACCACCAGTGGTTCTCACTTTTATCTTACCATTGGATATCAAAAACTGTGGAAGAGCAAGTGAGGCTGATGACATAGTGCAACCCTTCCTCCCTTAAATCCAATTTATACAAGAATCAAGACATCATCATTACTTACCTCTATAATCTCATGTTTCACTGCTTCCTAATGGGGGGATTTCCTCCAAAGAGCTTGTCCCTGGCCTTTCCCATCCCTACCCCTACCCCTTGAACCCCTGTACCTTAGATCTAAATTACAGAATGTAAGCTCCTATGAGTAGGGATTCTTTGTGTCCCCAGCACAACATCTGGCAATTATGTAGGTACTTCATAAATGTTTGATGATTGATGAACTAGTTGATTAGATCTGAGACTTTCACCGGACTCTGACTACAAATTTAGTATGACTTGACAATATGATATAGCAGCCAAGACCTCAAATGCATTTTTAGGCTGCTTCAAAGAAGCACCCTGTCTATCATTTGGAAGGTGATGGTCCCTTTATATTTTGTTCTGGATAGATTACATCCTTGGTACAATGTTTAGTCCTAATCACCATATTTTGTTTTATTTTTTAATATTTAGAATAATTTATTTATTTTGAATTTTATAATTTTCTCCCAAATCTCACTTCCCTCCCCATCCCCCACAGAAGATAGTCTGTTAGTCTTCACATTGTTTCCATGCTATCCATTGATCCAAACTGAATGTACTGAGAGAGAAATCATATTCTTAAGAAAAAAATAAGATATGAGAGATAGCAAGATTACATAATAAGATAACTTTTTTTAATTAAAGGTCTTTGGTTTTTATTTAAACTCCATGATTCTTTCTCTGGATGTGGATCGTATTCTCCATCGCAGATACCCCCAAATTGTCCCTGATAATCACCATAGTTTAGAAAGACTTCCTTAAACCTGAGATCTTCCCCAGGAGGACAATGAGAAGAGTGAAAGGAACTAAGACTATGCTATGTCACTTGAATTGAAAAATGCCACCAGGAAATGATCTGGAATGCATTTGAAAGATGTCTTGACATATTTGAAGAATATGCATGAGAGAAGAATGTAATTTGATCTGATTGCTTTGCTTCAGTAGTTAGAGGTAAGAGCAATGGGTGCTTGGGAAGAAGCGATTTTAGTATGGATGTCATAAAACATTTCTTGGGATGAAATCTAGTCTAGAGGTCTTTAAAAAAAATGCTAATGATGAAATCTATCCTAATAGGAAGTTGGGGAAGTCTCCTTCATTGTAGCATTTTAAAGCTCCTACTAATGTTCCTTGGCACTCTTCTAATTTTTAGGGGGAAAAAAGAAAGGCAAAAGCATTTCCTGCCCTCAGGGAACTTATATTCTGATAAAAATAGGTATACTATAAAGATGATTTTTTTAACCTTTGCCCTCAGGGAGCTAGCTCATATGCTAATTGAAATAGGTAAAATATAAAGATGATTCTTTTTTAACTTTTAATTGTATTTTATTTTTTCCCAATTATATGAAAAGATAGTTTTCAACATTCATTTTTATAAGATGTTGAATTCTAAATTTTTCTTCCTTTCTCTTTCCCTCCCCTCTTCCCTAGACATCAAGCAACCTGATATAGGGTTATCCATGTACAATAATGGTAAGCAAATTGCCATATCAGTCATGTTGTGGAAGAAGAATCAGAACAAAAGGGGAAAACTACAAGAAAGAAAAACCAATAAATAAATTAAAAAATGATAAAAGTATACTTTGCTCTGCATTCAAGCACCATAGTTCTTTCTCTGGATATGGATGATATTTTCCACTTTAAGTTTTTTAGAATTGTTAAAGATGATTCTTATTCAGCTACAGCTTGGAGTATATCAGGAGTTCATAACCTTTTGTATATCATGAATCCCTTTGGTGAAGATTCTGGATTCCTCAAAATAAAGCTTTTAAATAAAATAAAATAAAATATATAGGACTCCAAATAAAACTAATTATAAGTATAATTGCTCAAAAACAAACTTTGGGGACCCTGGGTTAAGAACCCTAGACTAGAGAGTTCCAAGTCTGAAATTTTGTAGTAAAACAATCTCTTGGCAGTCTACCTTCCCACCTGAGTTGTAGAGGTGATTCCACCTCTGGAAGGAAGGTTAGACTATTACACGTCTTGTATTAATGTTGAGAGGGAGAGGGGGCTCACTCCAAGGGGACAAAAAAAAGTTATCTTCTTGGCTTGGTGCTACCCAGTTTTCCCCAAAGACTCCATTTCTGCCAACCCTTCTCCTTTTGGACTTCCCCTGAACTAACAAAGTATTGCTCTGGGGGCTTTTATCACTCTACTCCCTGAGGTCTTTGCTGGCAGGGAGCAGAATGGGTTAGTGGTTTGGCAAGCACAGATCTGAGTAAGTGGAGTGTCTGCTCAGAGTGATGGGAAAAACAGAACTTCTGTCAGGGGAAAAGTGATGAATAAATTGTCTTCATTGAGAATAGCTGAATTTTGCCATTCCAAGATGAGTGTCTGGTGGGTAGAAAAGTGACCTTGGGGCTGGTAGAAAATGTTGGGAAAGTTACTGGAGCAATATAGGAGGAGAAAGAAGACTAGTTTTGTCACATTGATTTTCCTAAAGCACAGGTCTGACCAAGGCACTCTGCTACTCTCTAAATTTCAATGGCTTCCTATATTCTCTCTCAGAACAAATATAAATTCTGCTGACATTTAAAGTCCTTTACAACTTGGATCCTTCTTATCTTTTAGTCTTCTTGCACATTACTCCCCTCCCCACATTCTACCTACCATTCAAACGCCCAGCCTTTTGCTGTTCTGCCCACACAACTCCCCAAATTCCATCATCATGTCTTTGTTCACTAGCTGTCTCTCTTGCCTAGGATGCTCTCCCTCCTTATTGGTTCCTCTAGGAATACTTGGTTTCCATCAAGACTCAGCTCGGGTATCACTTTTTACATGTAACCCTTACCAAATCATCTTCATTTTGTATATATATACTATATATATTCTATGTCTCCCCTCTTAGAATGAAAGTACCTTGAGGACAGAGACTATTTCCAATAGATTAACAAATTAACATTAATAATATTATTAATAATATTAATAAATTAATAAATGTTTGATGGATTGGTTTGGAGTTAGAGGCAACCATTAAACACAGATATGTGTAGACTTGAAAAACCATGCTGTACATACTTCTGTTCATCAGTTCTTTCTCTGAATGTGGATGGCTTTTTCCTTTAGAGTTCCTTTGTAGTTGATTTGACTATCTTCTTCAAATTCAGCCAATTTCCACAAAAGCACTGAAATAAATAGAATATAAATATTCAGTTCAGTCATTGTTCAGTCAAGTCTGATTCTTCATGACCCCTTTTGGAGTGTGGTTGGCTAAGACACTGGAGTGATTTGTCATATCCTTCTCTGGATCATTTTTACAGCCAAGGAAACCAAGTCAGTTAGGGGTAAGTGATTTGCCTAGGATCACATAGCTAGTGAGTATCTAAGGCCAAATTTGAACTCAGCCAGATGATTGTGCTTATTCATAAAACCACAAATTCCAAGTTACTTACAATTTCTTTTAAAATTTGTATATATAAAAAAGTAGTATTCACATCCTGCTTGTTTCTAAGTCCCCTTCCTTTGAGGTTTCTCTAGTCCCATGAATTCAGTAGGTTGAGCAGGGGACTCTGGCAATGAAGGGGTACTGTGGGCACGGATGGAGGTACCTGGAGCAGAGACTGCCTTCTGGGAGGCCAAAACCAAAGTATGGTCAACTGTGTTAGAAAGAAAACTCTTTTTCTAAACCAGTCAAGCCCTCAACTTCTGTAAGCAACCCATTAGGGAACTGTGGGCATGGCTGACAAATCAACTTATTTCTTTGAAACTCTTTAAGAACCCCCATATCCAGTGTGGTCTAAAAAGGGTTTCCTCTGTCTCTCAGGAGGCTCCTTCTTTTGCTTTGCTCATTTTTAAATTAGATTTTTCTTTCTGTTACTACCATTTTTTTAAATACTTGAAGTCTGTTCATTTGACATTCTGGTTTTTTGTCATTTTTTTAACAGAGATTTGTAATTTCTTCCATATAGAGAAATGCTAGTGTAGAAACTCCATCTGTTGATACAGACTGGAAGCCTGTCTGGCATTTATGGTCTTAAAGGTGGACATCTTCTACTTGGATCTGTGAACCTTTATTCATAAATATTTTGATGACTATTTCAATATTTGTGTTCCACCTTTTTTACAATTATGTTCAATTTGATGACCCCATTTGAGGTTTTCTCGGCAGAGACATTGGAGTTATTTTCTATTGCCTTCTCCAGCTCATTTTATAGATGAAGAAACTGGGGCAATTGGGATTAAGTGACATGCCTAGGGTAACCCAGCTAGTAAGGGTCTGAGGCCAGATTAAAACTCAGAAAGAAGAATCTTTCTAATTTCAGTCCAGGTACTCCATCCACTGAGTCACCTAGCTGCCCCAGCTGCCACATAGTAGACACTTATGATTTCATGTTGATTTATTGACTTGACTAAAGCTAACTCTCTATCCACTCTGCCAAATGGTCTCATTTCTTATGTTGTGCTTCTCAGTTGACAATTTGCTAGGCTATTTCCTACTTGTTGGGCATGTGAGCTGATATAATGCCGAGTGTCAGAAAACCTGAGTGTAGTTTTAAGCTTGAATAGCTTCCTCGATGTGATGAATATTTTGGTAGAGCACAATCCCTTTCCTGAAATTTCCATTTGTTTCCTTCCTCTTAGCTCCTTGGTAAATAGAGCATGAGCTCCTTGACAACAATGATAATTTCCTTTTTGCTTTGCCTTCTAAAAACCTTACGTGATCTCGATGTCTCAAGTTCTCTCCTTCTCCAATCCATCTTTCCCATAGCTGGCAAACTGATATTCATGAAGTCTGTCTGTGTCACCCCTCTACTCAAGAAGCTTCTATAGCTCCCTATATTCACTAGGGTAAAATGCAATTTCCTCTGAAGGACAGTGGATTCTGGCCTGCTGTACCTGGATTTTTGTACATCACTCCCCTTTGTGCACTTCTTGGCCCAACCAAACTGGCCCATGTTTTGTTCTCACAGCAATCATTACTTCTCTCTACCCTTGAACAGGCTGCTCCCCAGGTCTAGAATGCATTTCAACCTCACTGATGTCTTTTAAAGTCTTTTACTAGAAAGTTGTCTTTAAAGATCAGATCAAGAACCATCTTCTAGGAAAGGCCATTCTTGGGATCGTAGAGTGTGTGATCATAAAATCTGGAGCTAGAAGAAAAGGGTGGTTCTCTGGTCCCAGTCACTATCTGAATAGAATCTCCATCTCTATTATATCTGTCTCTATCTGCCTGCCTTCCTGTCTGCTCTATCTATCTATCTATCTATATCTATCTATCTATCTATCTATCTATCTATCTATCTATCTATCTATCTATCTTTCTAGCTATCTATCATCTATTTTTCTGTTTAAAATAAGCAGTGCCAGGAGAACAGTTTATATAATAGCAACAACTTTGAAAACCATTAGAATTATAATCAATGACCATCCATGATTCCAGAGTATGAATAATGAAACATACATCCATTACAGATTGGTGATGGATTCAGGGGGCAGAATGAGACATAATATATAGAATCACTGAGAGAATTCATTTCTGTATATATATATATATATATATATATATATATATATATACATATATATGTATATATATACACATACATACATATAAAATATATTAAAATATACATATAGAAATGTATATATGTATGTGCTTGTGTGTATATATGTCCAAATGCATAAATAATTTCACATACACATAAGTGAATTTACTTATATATTGATATACATACTAGTTTTCTAATGGAATATAGGCTCCTTTAGGGTAACAATTCTTTCTCTTTCTTCTCTCTCTCTTTCTTTTTCTCTTTGTTTCTTTCTTTCCTCCTTTCTCTGTTTCCTTCTCTCTCTTTTTTGTTCTTTCTTTCTCTTTCTTTCTTTCTTTCCTTCTTTCTTTCTTTCTTTTTCCTCTCTTCTTCTTCTTCTTTATTCTCTCTCTCTCTCTCTCTCTCTCTCTCTCTCTCTCTCTCTCTCTCTCTCTCTCTCTCTCTCTACCCCCATGCTGGATATTGTTCTCCTGATGGTATCTGCACATCATTCTTGTGGATCTTAGTCACTGGGACCCTGATTTCTATAACCTGCAAGTGAGACAGTTTTTGCCACAGCTGGATCCTTGGGGAGTGACATGTGAGTTTGAGCTGTTGTTATTTCTTCTTTTTTAGTTTTCTTGATGTGTTTTGTTTTTATAATAACACATCTACAGATCCTTCCCACTTTATGAGAATCTCTTGTAACAAAGCAAAATAAATAACCCAATGACCTCATCAGAAAGTGCAGGCAGCATTCCACATCTCTAGCAACCCCCACCGATTAAAAACATCAACAAAAATATATTTTCTTCCCCCCATCATTGGGGAGAATAAAAACATTCTAATAACAAAAAATGCATAGGCAAGAAAAATAAATCCCCTTAATGACTATATACAGAAATATTCATCTCATTCTGCTCCTTTATCCATCGCCTCTCTGTAATGGATGACTTGTTTCATCAATGGTCCTCTGGAAGCATGGATGGTCATCATGTTGATGATAGTTCTTAAAGGTTTCAAAGTTTTTAAACAATATATACAGTGTTGTTGTTATAGCATAATTATTCTCCTGGTTCTGCTTATTTCATTCTTTATCATTTTATAAAAGTCCTCAAAAATGGTTCTTGTTTCCTGCTTCTTGTTTGCCCTGGCTGTTCTGGGTCTAGGTTCATGCCTTAGTGTTCTTTTTCTTTCTTTCTTCCTTCCTTCCTTTCTTTTTTCTTTCTTTCTTTCTTTCTTTCTTTCTTTCTTTCTTCCTTCCTTCCTTCCTTCCTTCCTTCCTTCCTTCCTTTCTTTCTTTCTTTCTTTCTTTCTTTCTTTCTTTCTTTCTTTCTTTCTTTCCTCCTTCCTTCTTTTCTTTTCTCTTTTTTTCTCTTCTCTTTTCTTCTTTCCTTCTTCCTTCCTTCCTTTCCTTTCCATCTCCCTGAATCTTGCTCTCTTGATAGTATTAAGATGGCTTAGTGATCTACATGTTGTCACAAAACTCCCTTTCTCCCCCCCATACACACACACACACACACACACACACACACACACACACAGACACCCTCTATGGTGTCAGCCCTGCTCCCTTTCTTCACTTGGCCCTGACATGTTTCATACCAGTGGACCCCACAGCTGTTTCCTGAGAAGCACAACCAGTTGTTGCTTTAGGAGGGTCTTAACTCATTCCTCATTTTGTGACCTTTATGATCCTCAGTCATCCTGAACCAACCCTTCTCTCCCTTCCAGCAGGCTTCCCTCACTGTCGAGAAGGAAAATCTGACCTAACTTTCATGTTTCCCAAATCTGGGGCGGTTCCTCTGCCTCTCTTGGACCCATCACCTCTACTTCACTTAACCTATCAGGCCCACTTTAGAAACCTCTGAGTCAGGGACCCCAACCCCCCAAAGACTAGAATTACAACAAAGTTGAACAAAACTCTCCTATCCTTGACTCAGTCATTGACCCACCTTGGAGAAAGAGAGAAGCCCATGTGGAAAAGCTTGTCTTGGGGCTGAAGCTATAAAATGGGGCCAGGGACCTGTTCCAACAGGTAACCCCAGAACAGTGCTCTGCTGGCAGGCAAGATGATGGTGCAGTGAGATAAACCCTGGATTTGTAGCTGAGGGACCTGGATTCTCATTCCAGCCTTGCCACTTACTAAGTATGCAACCTCGGACAAGCCACTTAACCTGCATGGACTTCAGTTTCCTCATCTGAAAAGAACAGAGTGACTTGGATGACCTCCTTTTTAGGTCCCTCCCAGACCCAAGCTTTTAAATCTATAAATCTTTGTTTCCTGTTGTATCTGCCAAGATTGCTGAAAATGGAGTAGCTCTAAGGGTGACTTTGTTTTACACACACACACACACACACACACACACACACACACACACACGTGAATGCATAGATATGTGTATGCATAGTATGTGTAAATATGCTTAAACACATTTATTTACTTTAATATATGTATATAGGAATAGTAGTTTATCATTTACTTGGTGAGTGCTTTAAGGTTTCTAAGGCTTTTTGTTAATATTATCCCATCTTTATTTATATAACAGTCCTCAGATATAGGTACTGCTATTATCATCATTTTACTTATGGGGAAAGTGAGGCAGACAAAGGTTAAATGACTTGCCCAGGATGATATGGATAGTATGTATATTCACACATACTTACTAGGAATTGGAGGAATGCTAGAACTGAGTAGATTAATGCATAAAGGAACGAAGGAATGAATGAATGAAAAAATGAAAATTCATTTAACAAGTGACTAATATGTACCAGAAACTTTGATGTCAAAATGGAAGACACCAATAAAACTTTTTAAAATAAACTGCAAATGAAATGAACATTAAAAAGGAAATTGAACTCTGAGTAGCTGTTTAGACCAAGCTCTGTCCTAAATAACAGGTAAATCTTTTTTTTATGTTCTTTTTTTTTCCTTTGAACTTAGAGAAATGTCTGTGAAATTGTAATGTACTATTAAAACAATTTAACACTTCTCTTTCTCCTCTCTGTAGAAAGGTGAGGGATTATTGGTAAGCAAATTGCATGTACTGTCATGTGTGGTTTTTATGCTGACTACTTTTGCTTAATTGTTTCTCATTTTTACAAGAGAATTTAATTATTGGGGAAGGAAATTGCTCATATACACATGACTTTAATGTAGAAACAAATGTTATCAATAAAGCTCATTAATTATTATTTTTAGAGTTTTAGCCTCTGGGGTGAGCTAACCCTTGTAACCACCTGTTCTAACTATTGGGTGGAGCTTGGCAGCTTCATGGGAATCAATTTTCTCTTTGCCTTGCCCCGGCACGCATGGTTGGGGGAGGCAGCTATTAAGAGGCTGTCCTGCCTAGAGCTGATAAAAAAAGCTTAGGGAGGTTTGGGGCATAACTTGACGAATGGCTCATATGCAGAACATCTCTCCACACTTAGCATCTGTCGAGGGAAAGCTGCTCTCGGTAAAAAGAAAACCTGGCTTGGACGGAGAGCTCTCAATTAGAACATGGCTCCTGAAATAGTTCAATGAAGCCTGATGTTTGTCTGTGAGGTCCATTGTGATCTATCTTTGTCTGCTTGGGATGGTCAGGTCTCACATCTCAGATTTGCCATGTCACATGTGTTTGACCTTATGCAATCACTTAGCTTTTCTGAGTTTTAGTTTCCTTGTGAGTAAAATGAGGTAATTAGTTTATAGCATCTAATTTTAACATGCAAGCTACCAGATCTCTAAAGGAGGGTCCATGGCCAGATTTAAGGAGGCCTAAATATTAAAAAAATATGTATATATTTTATATCTATTTCAAAATAATTTGTTTCCTTTGAAGGCCAACATATTTTTATGCATTTAATAAACATTATTCTGAGAAGGGGTCCATAGGTTTTACCAAACGGCCAAAAGGAAGGAAGGAAGGAAGGAAGGAAGGAAGGAAGGAAGGAAGGAAGGAAGGGAGGGAGGGAGGGAGGAAAGGAAGAAAGGAAGGAAGGAGGGAAGGAAGGAAGAAAGGAAGGGAGGAAGGAAGGAAGGAAGGAAGGAAGGAAGGAAGGAAAGAGGGAAGGAGGGAAGAAGGAAGGAAAGAAGGAAGGAAGGAAGTGAGGGAGGGAAGAAAGGAAGGAAGGAGGGAAGGAAGGAAGAAGGGAGGGAGGGAGGGAAGGAAGAAAGGAAGGAAGGAAGTGAGGGCGGGAAGAAAGGAAGGAAAGAAGCAAAGGAAGGAAAGAAGGAAAGAAGGAAGGAAGGGAAGGAGGAGGGAGAAAGGGAGGGAGGGGGAAGGAAGGAAGGAGGGAGGGAAGGAGGAGGGAGAAATGGAGGGAGGGAGGAAGGAAGGAAGGAAGGAAGGAAGGAAGGAAGGAAGGAAGGAGGGAAGGAAGGAAGGAAGGAAGGAAGGAAGGAAGGAAGGAAGGAAGAAGGGAGGGAGAAAGGAAGGAAAGAAGGAAGGAAGTGAGGGAGGGAAGAATGGAAGGAAAGAAGGAAGGAAGGAAGTGAGAGAGGGAAGGAAGGAAGGAAAGAAGGAAAGGAAGGAAGGAAGAAAGGATAGAAAGAAGGAAGGAAGGAAGTGAGGGATGGAGGAAAGGAAGAAAGGAAGGAGGGAAGGAAGGAAGGAAGGAAGGAAGGAAGGAAGGAAGGAAGGAAGGAAGGAAGGAAGGAAGGAAGGAAGGAAGAAAGGAAGGAAGGAAGTGAGGGAGGGAAGAAAGGAAGGAAAGAAGCAAAGGAAGGAAAGAAGGAAAGAAGGAAGGAAGGGAAGGAGGAGGGAGAAAGGGAGGGAGGGGGAAGGAAGGAAGGAGGGAGGGAAGGAGGAGGGAGAAATGGAGGGAGGGAGGAAGGAAGGAAGGAAGGAAGGAAGGAAGGAAGGAAGGAAGGAAGGAAGGAAGGAGGGGAAGGAAGGAAGGAAGAAAGGAGGGAAGAAGGAAGGAAGGAAGAAGGGAGGGAGGAAGGAAGGAAAGAAGGAAGGAAGTGAGGGAGGGAAGAATGGAAGGAAAGAAGGAAGGAAGGAAGTGAGAGAGGGAAGGAAGGAAGGAAAGAAGGAAAGGAAGGAAGGAAGAAAGGATAGAAAGAAGGAAGGAAGGAAGTGAGGGATGGAGGAAAGGAAGAAAGGAAGGAGGGAAGGAAGGAAGAAAGGAAGGAAGGAAGTGAGGGAGGGAAGAAAGGAAGGAAAGAAGGAAAGGAAGGAAGGAAGGAAGGAAAGAGGGAAAGAAGGAAGGAAGTGAGGGAGGGAAGGAAAGAAGGAACTGAGGGAGGGAGGAGGGAGAAAGGGAAGGAGGAAGGAAGGGAGGGAGGGAAGGAAGGAAGGAAAGAAGGAAAGGAAGGAAGGAAGGAAGGAAAGAGGGAAAGAAGGAAGGAAGTGAGGGAGGGAAGGAAAGAAGGAAGTGAGGGAGGGAGGAGGGAGAAAGGGAAGGAGGAAGGAAGGGAGGGAGGGAAGGAAGGAGGGAAGGGGGAGGGAGGGAAGGAAGGAGGGAGGGAAGGAAGGAGGGAAGGAAGGAAGGATGGAGGGAGGAAGGGAGGGAGGAAGAAAGGGAGGAGGGAAGGAAGAAAGGAGGGAGGGAGGGACAGAGGAAACAAGCAATTATTATGCACCTATGGTAATCTAAACACTGTGCTAAGCATTTTACAAATATTTTTTTCTTGATCCTTGCAAAAACACTGTCAAGTAGGAGCAATTATTCCCACTTTACAGTTGACTATAAGTTGTATTGTATACATACAATATATATGTTCATATGTATATGTGATGCACATGCACACATGGATGCAGTGCAGTGACACATCTATATTTACATGTATAGTTTCACGTGCACATAATGCAGATTTGAATAAATTTGTGTATATACATAGATATGTGTGTGTGTGTGTACATGAATTCAACAGTTATATATGGATGACAATTTTCTCTTTGTTATTCATATGCCAGGATAATTATAGTTCCAGGGGGGAAAAATGTCCCAGGAACTGTGCTAGACACTGAGAATACAAAGATAAAAATAAAAAATAATCCTTACTCCTGGGGAGCTTATAATCTTCCAAGTGAATAAAATACACAAAAATAATTAAACAAAGGGACAAATGAAGTAATTTTGAGTGAAGAATGATAATACTTGGAGGGCATCAGGAAATACGTCATGTAGCAGGTGGCTACTAAGCTGTGCTTTGATAGTGAAGGTGTGTGTGTGTGTGGGGGGGAGCATTCATTCCAGCCTTGAGGGATC